>NC_048299.1:226471179-226771179 GCF_013100865.1 Trachemys scripta elegans | reverse complement strand
TCCACTCCCAGACAGGGTAGAAAGACAAAAAGAGAAAGAAGGGCAGCTAAGGCCTTGGGAACCCGAATACTGACCCAAAGACAGAGGGTCGCTCTTGTAGGTAGGCGGACCCACGCAGCTGAAAAAGAGGCCATGCAGGAGGGAGAAGCACCTGAGTCTGACCCCCACCCTAATGCTTCTGAACCAGTAGAGGCAACAGAGACTGGGTCCCTAGATCTTGGGCAGATTAGCCCCAGGAGAGGAAATTTTGGACGGGACCAGGCAGAAGTGCGGAGGTACTGTGCCTCCTTCCCGGAGTGTCAGCTGTACAGTCCCCGTCCCCACTTGAGGGCACCTTTAGTACCCCTTCCCATCGTAGAGGTCCCCTTCGAGCGAATAGCCATGGACCTAGTGGGACCCCTGGAGAAGATGGCTCAGGGCCACCAATATATATTTGTTGTTTTGGACTATGCTACTCGCTACCCAGAAGCCATCCCCCTGCGGAACATGGCCTCTAAACTATAGCCAAAGAGCTGGTGGGGATCTTTGCCCGAATGGGGCTACCAAAGGAGATATTAACCGACCAAGGAACGCCATTTATGTCGAAGCTAATGAAGGACCTCTGTATGCTGCTTCATATACGTACCCTGAGAACTTCGGTCTATCATCCACAGACTGATGGGTTGGTAGAAAGGTTTAATCGAACCATCAAGGCTATGATAAGGAAGGTGGTAAGTCGGGAAGGATTGGGACACTCTACTACCCTACCTTATGTTCGCTGTCTGGGAGGTACCACAGGCCTCAACTGGGTTTTCCCCCTTCGAGTTATTATTCGGGCATCACCCCCGTGGCATACTAGATATCGCCAAAGAGATCTGGGAAGAGGAATCCAATGAGGGGAGAAATATAAGAGAGCATGTAATGCAGATGCGAGACCAGATAGCCCGGGTTACCCCTATTGTATGGGAACATTTGGAGAAGGCACAGGAGGCCCAGCGAACCCATTACAATCGTCAGGCAAAAGTGCAACAGTTCCAACCAGGGGATCGGGTTATGGTGATGGTACCCATGGCAGAAAGCAAGCTTCTGGCCCAATGGCAGGGGCCCTATGAGGTGGTTGAACTGGTGGGGGAAGTAACCTACAAGGTGCGGCAGCCAGGACACAGAAAACAAGAACAGATTTATCACGGTAACCTTCTGAAACCCTGGCATGCACAAGAGGCATGCACAATGGTCCAAAAAGACCTAACCCAGGAAAACAAGCCTTCCAAACAAGTGAAAGTGTCTCATGATTTAACACCAGACCAGAAGAATGAGGTGTTTGAGATGATCTTCCGGAACCAAGATGTGTTCTCGACAAAACCGGGTCGAACAACCGAGACATATCACCACATCGTCACGAACCCTAGGGCAAGAGTAACAATGAGGCCCTATCGGGTGCCAGCAGCAAAAAGGGAGGAAATAAAAGCAGAAGTAAAAAAAAATGCTGGAGTTGGGGATCATCGAAGAATCCCACAGTCAGTGGTCCAGCCCGATCGTGCTGGTGCCCAAACCTGATGGCACCACAAGATTTTGCAATGACTTCCGGCGACTAAATGAAGTATCCCAGTTTGACACGTACCCCATATCTCGCATAGATGAGCTAGTGGACCATCTGGGTAATGCCCGATACTTGACTACCCTAGACTTGACAAAGGGGTACTGGTAGATTCCCCTTGCAGAAGACACAAAGGAAAAGACTGCGTTCTCTACACCAGAGGGTCTTTTTCAATAGACTGTTCTCCCTTTTGGACTATATGGGGCCCCAGCTACCTTCCAGCGCCTCACGGACAAGCTATTACGCCCGCATAACAGTTATGATGCTGCCTACTTGGACGATGTGGTCATTCATACCCCAGACTGGGAAACCCACCTGGAAAAGGTGGAGGCAGTCCTCGATACCTTCAGGCGAGCTGGCCTTACAGCAAACCCTGCCAAGTGCGCTGTAGGGTTTACAGAGGCCAAATAGCTTGGCTACATTGTGGGAAAAGGTCTGGTAAAACCCCAAGTGAACAAGTTAGAGGCCATCCAAAATTGGCCCCGACCAAGTCGCAAGAAACAAGTCCGGGCATTCCTGGGTGTGATGGGGTATTACCGACGATTTATCCCCCACTTTGCCACAAGGGCAAGCCCCCTGACAGACCCAGTGAAAGCCCGTGGACCTGATCTGGTGAGATGGTCTGATGCAGCAGAGGAAACATTCACAGACCTACGGACTGCCCTCTGCAATAACCCCGTACTGATAGCCCCTGATTTCACCAAGGAGTTTATCCTGCAGACGGATGCATCGGAAGTAGGGTTGGGGGCCGTTCTATCACAGATGGTCAGGGAGGAGGAACACCCAATTCTATACCTCAGTCGGAAACTCCTTCCAAGGGAACAAAAATATGCAGTGGTGGAGAGAGAATGCCTCGCTGTAAAATGGGCCATGGAAACATTGCTCGGGCGCAGATTTGTCCTTGTGACCGACCATGCCCCTCTTCAATGGATGCAGCGGAACAAGGAGAAGAACACAAGAGTGACCAGATGGTTCTTATCCCTCCAACCTTTCCAGTTCTGTGTGCAACACAGAGCAGGGAGCAGTCATGGCAACGCCGATGGCTTGTCACGTGTGCACTGTCTGGCATCCCAAGCTGCCCAACCCCTTGGCGTTGAGCAGGGGGGAGGGATATGTGACAGACCCAGACCAGTGGGGTACAGGAGTCTGATAGAGGGGCAAATATACTGGTCACTGGAGGAGTAGTTTTCTGTTCCTTCTCTGGTCACTCAGGGGGCTCCACTAGAGTAATCAGGAACCTGCTAGAACCAGTTAAGGCAGGTAGGCTAATTAGGACACCTGGAGCCAATTCAGAAGAAGCTTCTAGAATCAATTAAGGCAGGCTAATCAGGGCACCTGGGTTTTAAAAAGGAGCTCACTTCAGTTTGTGGAGTGGAGTGCGTGAGGAGCTGGGGGCAAGAGGTGCAAGGAGCTGAGAGTGAGAGGGTGTGCTGCTGGAGGACTGAGGAGCACAAGCGTTATCAGACACTAGGAGGAAGGTCCTGTGGTGAGAATAAGGAAGGTGTTTGGAGGAGGCCATGGGGAAGTAGCCCAGGGAGTTGTAGCTGTCATGCAGCTATTACAGGAGGCACTATAGACCGCTGCAGTCCACAGGGCCCTGGGCTGGAACCTGGAGTAGAGGGCAGGCCTGGGTTCCCCCCCAACCTCCCAATTGACCTGGACTGTGTGTTCTCCCAGAGGGGAAGGTCTCTGGGCTGTTCCCCAACCCACATGGTGAATCTCTGAGGCAAGAAAATCCGCCAATAAGCGCAGGACCCACCAAGATAGTGGAGGAACTTTGTCACAATATTTATTTATTTAGCATAAACATTGAATTTCATTTCAAAAAGTCATTTTGAAACCAGAAATTGAAACATTTCATTCTGTAACTGGGACATAATCACATTATTGAACCACTTCATTTTGGTTTGTTGTTTTTTGGGGGGCGAGTTTTAAACAAATTTTGTTGCAATTGCCATTTTTTCAATATTTTGATTTTTATCAAATGGCATTTTTTTTCTGAAAAAAAAAAATTAAAATCATTTCTGACCAGCTCTATTTCAGAAGCTGTTCTCACCTCTGCATTGCTCTTGTGAGCAGCTGCCCGGGGTCTCTACCAGCTTCACCATGTGGTTGCACAGCTTCCTCCCAATTAGGCAGCTCTTCTGTTCTCATCCCTGATATAGATCAACTGCCTTATCCCTTCCAGATTCTTCTGGAACCACCTAGTAGGCTCTCTGCCTCTCATTTACTCCCAGCTCAAAGACAGCTGCCTCCATCTTTACTGCTCGCTCACCATGCTCTGCATGTCCCTTTCTCTTCCCGCATAGTGAGGGTAACCAGTCATAGCACCGCAAGGTTTATTTCAGTTGCATACCTGATCAAAAACATTCCACTCGGACAGAAAATCCAAGGGTGAAAAAGAATAAGCATCAATGTAGCTGTGTAACTGAACAGAAATGTTGACAAATAATCAGTGATTTGTGCTTCAGTTTACCTTCCTCATCTTAATTTTAAGCTTAAGATACAGATTTGCTTGACATTGAATTTGAGTAAAATATAATATTTTATCATAAGCAGCTTTCTGCTGTTTCTGGCTAGCTGTAATAAACATGTCACCAGACAGTTAAAGTATTTTATCTGGCACAACATATGTAATTAAAGTAATCTATGATGTTTATACAAGTATAACTCTTCCATTACACCCATTCATTAACATTGTGCAGACACACAGCATAATTATTACAGATTATATTGTGCGGCTACATTAAGAAATGCCCAGTTAAGGCCCCAAACAACCTTAACTCTGTCCTATAGTGATGTTGAAAGGGGGAAAATTATGGTGAAAAGGGGGGTTTATGTGTCTTTAAAAGTCAGTTTAATCCAATCTGGGACCACAAGCACTAATATGCCTTAATCATAATTGTATGGTTATTGCATGGAGTCACTACAGTACAGAGAACAATTGTTTGGCTGCCTTAACAGGGCATTTTTTCCCCTAGTATATTTGGCTTTCTGTTAAGTATAATCTTAACTCTGAATGTCCTGGGTTTATAATGCTTGGTTTGGGGATAATTATAATGTTCCTGTAATTTTTTTTACCCTAACTCTCAGCCTTAACTCTGTTTTAAGTTTTGTCTGGTATGAAGTGTAACTTTAATAAATGGACCATCTTAATTCTCAAATAATATTTCCACTAGTACAGTATCTTATATTTTATATCATCGGTGTGAATCTGAAGTGGGGGAAAGGAACTTTATTAACACTATCTTCAGATCTCAGATTTGTGTATTGGTTAGTAAATTCTGAGGCATTCTGCACTAAAAGAGACAATCTCTTTTGGTCTTAAAAAATTAAGGAAATAAACAACATATACATGTCTTACTTAGGTAAATCTTTAAAAAGCTTACAACTTCCTGTTAAAGGTCATTTATAATTGAGGGATTCCTGAAACTAAACAGTTTGATACAATAACATTTGTTCAAAGTTGAGAAAGAAATGGCAAATGGCCACATTCTTAAGATCATGTAATTGAGTGAAATCTGGAATTTAATACCTCAGCAGATGATAAGTTCAAGGATGACCCTGTTTTACAAAAGCCCAGTTGGAACGCATAAAGCCATCTGATTTTGAGTTTTCATGTGAAACATTTTAGAGCAGCAGGATTAATGAATGTATGAGAATGTGTCCTTGGATTAGAATGCATTCCTAAAGAATGAGAATAAGAAATATGAGAAATATTAAAAAGAAAACAAATGCAGCATTGTTAATTTCTTGCTATGTGGCTGGATCACTTGTAACTAAGTGTCCATAATATGGCTTCAGTAGTGGTTCATTTTCTCACAATGCACCTGCATACAATGGATACAGTTGTAAACAGTACATGATTCTGCTAAGAGACAGAAAAGACCATAAACTACAATTAAACTCTGCTTAGTCCTCTATACATGCTGGTAGATTCCCCTTCTGGAACTAACAAGATAATAAAAGTAAGTCTACTCAAATTTCTAGTTGAGACCATGGAGTTTTCTAAGAACGGATCTTTGTAAGGATATGAAAAATATGATTTAAAAGTATGTGGGATATTAATGAAAAAATTTATTTGGTTATATCAAATAACCCAAAACTCTAATTTAAAATGAAGGTTAATGTCACAGCAGGTACACAGATCCTTAAATTCATCTTATGTGATTTATTGTATTTGCTATAATACTTGATGAGTACAATGATGGGGCGGGGGAAGTAACTTAGATCTCCACTCTCTATATAAAAATAAAAAATTAAGAAAGACAAGCCAGAGCTGTCTGAATTGTGAACTTAGACTAGATTCACAGTTAACCCAACAAGCATACCAGCTGCTCCATTATATAATTCCTTGGCTAAAGATCACTCTTGTAATAAGAATGAAAATGTTCACACTCTGTAATGACAAAGCATAACTACTGAATAGAATTATTGCTAATATTCAAGATGCCCATGAAGCTAACTATTTCCCATTTCTAGATCTGCATTCAAAGCCAGAAAATAAACCATTAACATTTTGTAGACTTTGTACTCCAGCAATACGTTTAAGTGTCAAGTAAAATGACAAATCCAGGTGGGAACAGTATAGCAATTCTCCTTTCAATGAAAAATAGTCACTTCATTAGAAGTGTGAGTAGACAACTAGATGTTACTTCTAAACATTTTTTATAAAGCTCAACCCTAGCTGGGAATAATTAATCTTTCTTACAGTTTCCATGGACCTGATCCAAAGCCCATTGGAGTCTTTCCATTAGATCAAGCCCTGTGTTAGTAAGGAAATGTCTTCATCTTTTAGGACTTGGGGTTTATTTCCTTGAAACCAGACTAAAAAATAAAACACTTAGGTCCAGATTGTCAAAAGTATTTAGGCTCCTAACTTCCATTGATTATAATGGAAAACCCAACTATCTTTGAGGAAGATTTGTGTCCTACAAATTAGTAATGGGAAGGACATGAGAAGTTATGGCATCATTGGCTGCCCATGACAAAAACACAGGTGGGAGTGCAGATAAACTTGTTCAGACTGCAGCTGCTGTTGGCTGTGATGGGAAAAATGCTGTTCTAGGGATTAGGAATATATTGTAATCATGCCAGCCAAAACATGCATGACAAAACATGAAAAAGAAAAGTGAACAGCTATATAAATGGCAAAGTGAACTAATATAGCAGATTTCCTTCAATTCTACATTAAAACAATCTTTATTAAATTATTCTCTCCAATTTTCTTGTGTCTATTCCGGTATGAGAGTATGAAAGCCAATTACATTTCTAATTTTTATATACCTTTTTTCTTAAGTACTCTTGATGAAAAATATCAGCTCTGCTTGGATCTAATTCATAGGGCCAGAATCTGCCACCCTTACTCATGCTGAGCAGAAACTTACAACACAATGAGAGCTAAATGAGACTGTTCATGCAGTTCAGTGCTACTCAACATGTGGGAGAATATCAGAATCTGGCACACAGAATTTAGAAATGAAAATGTACTCTAACTTTTTGCCACTGATGACATTTCATACCACAATATGATATGCATGGCTGACATAACGTAATACTATATCAACATTTTTCAAGCAGAAAGCAGCTGATGTATTCTTTTCCAAGGCAGATGTTTTCCAGCTATGCTATTGTCACTCATTAAGACAGTAAGACTTGAGTGCGTTATGCTATGGTAAATACTATATATGCCCGCTCATCCATAACCTATTGTGGGTTTTTCAGATAATTCTCTCTCTTGCTTGCTTTAATCATTTCAATATGACTGTTTTCCTTCTGAATGCATGAGGGTTTTTACATGTGCCAGTAGCTCAAAGGAGTTGTAAACCGACAGTTTTTTTTTAAAATTGCCCAAAATATCTCTTGTTCTATTCTGTGGTACTGGTGACACTGTGTGAGTGAGTTGGTATAGGCAGCTTGCACACCATCCCTTTTAGTCTGCCAGGGTGAGGGCATACCAGGGGGCACAAGGGGCATGGCTGGAGTGAACTGCTGTGACCAGTGATACCCAACTCAGGGTTGGATGTGAAAATCCTCAAGCCTGTTCTAATCTACACAGAGCTGGGACTGGTATAAACTGGCCCCTGAATCACAAAGCCACAACTGGTTCCTTGATCCTGCTCCCCTATTGGGAGTTTTTCCTCTGGAAGGATGGCAAAATTGGACTCATTGGTGTTTGTGGGAATAATAAACATGTAGGGGCCATGGTACTGGGCCCTAATAGATCTATTTTTGCCACCTATATGAAGCAAAGAATTGGCCCCTGAATTTGATTTTGTAGCTCTCCATATGTTTTTCCCCTCTCTTTTCAAAAAGATAGGATACAATGACACTTAGCTGTATGACAGATGCACATTTTCCCGCTTTCTTTCCTGTTCACCAAAGGACTAGCCACCCAAAATCTCTCTCTCTTTGTGATCCTGTCTGAAACCCTAGGTATGCACTTGGGCAGCTAGCCCCTACCGCCCGCCACTCATGCCTCCATGGCTACACTTCTATTTTTAGTGTGTTAGCTGGATCAGAGCTGATACAGGCATGTTTGCTCAAGCTGGAAAGCCCTCAGACTAAGAAAAGATGGACCTGTCTCCTTCTGGAGCCTATTTCAATGTCATTTCTTGCATCAGCCAGAAGGAGTCATTAGAGAGTGACACAAGGCACAGGAGCAGAGCAGAAAAAAGAAAGAAAAGAGCCATTTTGACAACAGAATTTGTTCTTAAGGGCTTGTTAATTATAAAAAAATCAGTCACTTTGGTTCAAACTTGTCAATAACCCCACTTTGCCTATGATAATCCTGAGTATTTGCTACCAGTCCTAGGAAACTGATGTCCTGGTCAATATCAAGTATGACTACTGCTGCTCTGCTCCCTACAGGCCATCCCCTCCCAGTAAATCAGCTGTTGGCCCAGACCCAGCAGTGAGATGATGCTAAGGAGTGGCTCCTTCTTTCCTCCTTGCAAGAAAATTAGTGGCTTAAGGCACTTCTAACCCTGGCTCCCCTTCTTCCCCCCTTTCACAGCTAGCAGCTCCTCTTCTGGACCCAAGCCACTACTTGTTTTACTGCAGAGGAGGTGGCTGATACTACAAAGAATCTCTAGCTTTCTCTACATTAGGGGAAAAGATCAAGATTAGGCTGGGTTTAGCTAACATGACCTAGCTAAGCCTGACCTAAATTCAACCACTCTTCTTAGTGCAGATACAGGGTAACATAATTAGTTTCAGTTTAGGAGGTCAAGTTATAATGTGTTAGTGAAGTATGACCTCGATCACTATTCCTAGTCAAGACAAAGCCCACCAGGCCCTAGCCCAGACTGTGAGATATGTAAACCTCCCACCTCACTTCTCACTTCTGTTTCCCTAAATCCAATGACCCCCTTCCTACCGCCCCAATCTAGTCAACCACTTCCTGACTCCATCCCCCTCAGCCTACTGAACCCCTTATAATTTCCCCAACACCTTCCCTCGCCAACAATCATCCCATCCTGCCTCTCCCAGGCGCTCACCTACTCACCACTCCTTTATCATTCCCCTAACTATCCCTGGCAGTTCCCAGAGCCATACTTTATCATAAAATTTTCCCAGGAAAATTGTTTGAAATGTTGGCAACTATCACAGAGCACAATGCTCTGTCCAAGAGATATACAAACTGTTAGCTTGAACACAAAAGTACCCAAAATCAGCACTGGGTCAAGTTTGAACTATGACTAACGTGCTAACAATGATTTGCTTGAATTCCATTTGTGTCTGCAAGCTCTCTGTGGAAGCTTTTCACAAACACTTTTTTACGGATGGGACAAAACCAAAAACCTTTACCCCAATGCCTTGTAAGCTTTGATGGTTCAGATAACAGAAAACACAGATCTGAACAACCCTGGTTTTATTTTTACAGAGCCAATCTTCAAACAACAAGATTTTACAAAAGCTGGCCCCAGCCTCCTCAGTCTCTCTCTCTCTCTCTCTCTCTCTCTCTTCTTTTTGTTTTGATTTCTACTTTATTGAACAGGCTGCTGTTCACTGTTTATTCTCAGTTCACTACTAGTTTGTTGGGGTAAAAGTCACATGGTAGAAGTCACATAATATTCTGTGAGATCCCTGATTGACTGGACTTTTCTAGCTCCGCACACAGCATTGTCACTTAGTTGATATCTTTAGATCAGATGGAAAAGTCCAGGGGAGGAAATCTCCTTATCCATCCATCTGTCTGATACTGGCAAGAAGTGGCCTACTATATTTTATGAGTTTCTGTAATTCCCCATTTATTGTAGACTGCATGATTATTACTTTATATTTTGGCTCACATAATTATAGTCTAGCTTTGGAAGGGAACATTTGTTGCCCTGAGATAAAAAATTCAGACATTCAGACGTCAGAGTGGAGACCTAGTTTCACTTTCATTTCCAGTGTTAACAGGTGGGACCCTGAGGTTAATCAAAACCAGCGAACATGCCCATCTACACTAGTGTAAAGTCCTGTTTGAAATCATGTTAACTGAAATGTGTTTGCTAACACATTTTAAAACATGTACTATATTCCTAGACCTGCCCACACTGAATAGTTTCAATCTGTTCATGGACAATTCATGAATAAAAGTAATACCTCTGATACATAACTGGTTCATTGTGAACAGGGCCAGCCCTAGACCAAATTGCGCCCCAAGCTAGAAGTGTTTTCAGCATCCCCTCTCTGTTTGTTAAACTTTTGAATACCTTATTTTTATTGCATTTGTAGCCCATTTCACTACTTGGGTGCATGATTTGCATGCATGATTTATCCCTGACATATAAGACAATAAGTTTTCATGCTAGGATCAGTAAATCTGTATGCGATATATAAGCAAATAAAAAAAATTGTTTCCTCTAAGCTTATAGAAACTTAGTAAATTTCAGTTATTCTTTAAATTAAAAACATCAAGAAATTGAACTGCACACCAACATTGGATGCACCAGTATTAAATAGCGTTACAGTAGGTGACAGCCTTAGAACGTTAACCCTAGTCCTTGAGTTCAAAAGGTCACTTTTCTTGCCTTTGCCCCGCAAACTGAAGCACAGCGTCAGAGAGATCCAAAGACTGGCCAATGGCATTTTCAAGTGATAAAATAGCAAGCGATGTCAGTCTCTCGTCAGCCATCGTCAATCAAAGATATGTTTTAATAAGCCTGAGCTTCGAAACACCGTGCTCACCACTTGTGACCGTGTCCAGCAGCATGAGCAGAATTTTCAAAACTAGCCACACATTAAGAAAAGTTCTGCATCATGAATGAACTGGAGAACTTAGAGTGGAGAGTGCATCCCATGTTGCAAAATGTGACGATGTTGTCCAATTCACCATAGAGGGTTTTATCATAGTCGTCCGAACATTCCCCACACGTCAGCGTCTGGGTGAAGGTCTGTATAATTGTTCGAGAGTGTTTTCCTGTCCACTGGTAGCTTACTAAGGTCATATAAAAAAAACCCAGGTCTTTTCATGGTGCTTCATTTGTCCAAACTTTTCTTCAATGGACATCTAAACAGTGTCAATGAGTGAGCAAAAAAACACTCTCTTGAATTTTTCTTCCGAGCTTCCCATCATCTCATCTCTGCCCTAAGAACCAAACTGTCTCTACTTCCAATGAATACAGGCTCAACTCCTAAGTTTTCTGCTAATTCTTTGGCAGCAGTGATGGCATCTTCCAATCCGTTGTCTCTGTAGGCCACAATGAAATCAAGGCAGCTTCTCATCAAAGTAGTAGTGGTCGCAATGTCCATCAACTGAGTGTAACGTCTTGCTTACAACGTTTACTTGGAACAGGATATCAGCCCAAACCACAATTGAAATCAGAAATTTGAAGTTAGTGATCTGGTTTGCCAGGCTTTGCACTCATGTCAGATTCTGGCCTCGGCTTTACTTGACTGTGCCGGTGCCATCAGGGCATCGTTAACCTCAGTCACTTGGTGCCTCACTGTCAATGCAGCTCTCCCAGTGAGTGTCACTTAGTGGCTTCAAGGTCAGATTTGTAACATTGTCCATGAGGATCTTCCACCTGATAGTTGACGTGTGTTATTTGCAGTACTCCAAAGAGAGATACTGAATCTAAAGAAGATGATGCTGCATCTGACACAACCAAGTTGAGGAAATGGCAGCCACAAGTCACGAAGAAAGCTCTTGGATTCAACACAAAGATCCTTGCTTGGGCACCACTGTTTCTTCCCTTCATGTTCATGCCGTTGTCATAGCCTTGGCCACAGCAGTCCTGCAGCTTTATTTTATTCTCATTCAGAATATTCATAAACAGTTCTGTTAGGCTTTTGGAGTAGGCCGTAAAATGGCCAGGTGACTTTTCATGTTGTTTCAGAGCATCAGCTAAATTATGCCAGTAATTGTACCTGGAAAGCACAAGCAACAATTTGGCATTCTTGTCAAATATTTTGCAACAAAAACAGAACATTTTGTCAGTTGATTTTGAGTAAATCAACGCCAATTCAGTTCCTCACCAATCTCAAGCACTCATTTGAAGTGTGACTTTGAGAAGTGTCGCTTCTGCTCATTTACTGGGAGATTTTGAAAGGAATTCTGGGAGCTTTTGGGGAACCAGAGGAATTGTGGGAGGAGAGGTCAAAATCATATAAATCCTGGAGGAGAACTCCTAGAAGCTCTCCGTGATGACACCATTTCCTCTTCCTTTACTCAGAATGGAGGCCAGGATGAATGCTTAGTGTTTGGGCATTGGTAAGCAAGGAATTCTTCTGATAAAGTTTTTGAAAAGTAGCCATGTGGTGCATTAGGTACTTGTAGTAAGGCAGTGGAGGATGCTAGGGAGTGGCAGTGGAAGTGTCCCAGCTATACATGTGGGAAAAGAGAGACCAGCAGTCCTGATTGGTCATGCACCCAACCTCTGCCCCTCCAGAAGCAGACCCCGTGCAATACTAGAGCATGATATTCATCTCCGGGAATACCAACTTTGAGTCTTAGCCACAAACACTGAATAGTGGGACTTAGTTGTTCTCAAAACCTATATCATTTTTTGTGGGATCTAATTTTTGTAGTCCATATTCATTTGCACTGAATGCCTACTCACAGTTGCAGGGACATAGAAACCCATATAACTGGTACAGATAAAGCTATAAAATTTGCAGTGTACACTATAATTGTAAGGCTGCTGTCAGGCTTTCTTAAAACAGAGCTCTAGAAACACATGCTCTAATGTATACAACAAAGAAGGTGCAATATGGAAGGTCCCAACAAAACGAAAAGATTGGTCTGGGTACCGTTCTACAAGCATACACTAGTGTGCCATATTTGTTAAGGATGCTTGATATAACAGACAAAAGCCGGAATTGTGGAGGGGTGCATGAGAGAGGTTTGATTTGGAAGTCTGATTTAAAATAATTTAATCACCTCATTCAGTGTACTTTAAACTTTCAAGTTTGAGAATAGTTAGTCAAAGTATTTAAATCTGAAACTTGAGAGTTAAGAGGGATTTTTTTTTTTTTTGGCCTAGTTGCTATGGCACACATCTGGCAGGCAGGTGCATGTTCTCAATATCTGGATTTCCCCTTGCATGTCTCAGATCAATCTTTCAATCTATTTAATCACTGTCAGTATTGTCAGGCTCCATATCCTCCTCAAAGCAAAACGTTAAAGGTATCATCTTGTATTTATTTTTTCACATCAGCTTTACAGTGTATTTTCACGTACTAAACAGTTTTAGTGTTTCTGCTTCCTGCAGCATTATTTAGTGTATCCTCAGAGTAAACACTAGATGGTGGGCAAGTCAAGAATAGAATAAGAAGTATTAGAAATGCCAAACACCTTAGCTTTTCCTTTCACTGTTCATTAAATGGTCTTCATTTGCTGGCACAATAACCACCATAATCATAATACACTTCAGCTATCAAACAGGCATTTAACTCTCTTTGTTACTTTGACTCCTTTAGCAATTCAAGGTCAACGTGGTATTTACAACAACGCTGAAGTCTTACCACAAGCTTTCAGGATCTGGAAGTGTAAAGAGAGCATGTAGGACACACACAATGCTAGCAGGGCACAAGTGGGTCTATGCAAAATAGTGCTTTGGATGGAATAACTTACTCAGAAAAAGACGTTGGGCCATACCATTGTAGTCAATGGAGGTGCACGGGTGTGAAACTGAAGTAAATAAGGTCAGAATCCAGCCTGTCGTTATATACAGAACTGCTGAGAGAATTTGATATAGGGCCTGGTCCTTTGTAGGAATCCAGCCTGGGTCCACTACTCACTCCCTTGTACTGTCCCAGCTACTTCAATAAAAGGCTGATTTCTAACCATTGTCCTCCACAGGAGTGTATTCACACATCCCTGCCTGCCCACTTTGTACACTGTCACCTGCGTGCAGATCAAACCAGGGAGCACAAAGATGTACGCATGTGGAAAGTTGAGCATGCACATATGGAAGCCTCACTGAAAATCCTACTCTGTTTGAAGTTTAATTGAGCTCACTACTATTTAAGACTATTGCTTTTCAGCTGTATACAGTATGAGAGCTAAGTTATTTTGAGGCACTAACCACGTCATATTTTACCAAAGAATATGTTGTTATTGAAGTGAACACCTCTTTTGCTACAGTGCTCTGAGATGCTAGGCTAATTAACATCCCTCTAATTACTGCTTTCTGTGCATCCTAGATAGGGTGACCATATTTCCCTATGCTGAATAAGGGACACCTGGTAAAATTACTCATATTCAAGTGATTCCAACGGCAATCAGAACTATGCAGTACAAATGTTCAAATTAACATCAAGTTGACTGAACCTGTTAAAAAGAAATACTGCGTAGTTAGATTATTTTTATTTATGTTCTTATCTTTAAGGCTTTAGGGGTCACACGGGGAGAGGTGACATACACATACTCCCGTATACCTCTCTCACACAGGCGGGGTGACCGACTGACACGACCCTCCCTGCCCGGCACTCTCCGCCCTCCATGCCTGCCTGGGCCCCCGGGATGGAGCCGCTTCTCCTGGTACCTGGCGCCGCATCTTCCCGAGGCAACATGGGATGGGGCACACAGGGTCACTTGCCTCCCTCCCCAGATTTTTGCCAGAATGTGGCCAGTAGCAGCCTTTCGGCACTGTGCGGGAGGGAAGGGATGGGACCTGGCCTGTGTCTCTGCAGAGCTCATCTCTCCCCCACCCCCTCACCCAGCTCCCCTCTGACTGGAAGCACCTTGTCGCTTCCTGCCTGCACAGTGTCAAAAGGCAGCTAAAGCCTCCAGGCTACTGCTGGCCACCGACATAACCCAGCCACCTCCTGTCCCCCAGCTACAGCATGGGCAGGAAGGGGTTAAGCCCTAAGAATGCATTGTGCACCAGGGCCAAGGGAACCTGACTGCGGGGGCTTCAGCTAACCCGGCAAGAGAGGTGGCTCAGCAGGGGAGGGTACCTAGGGGACAGAGGTGGACCCAGGGTGGAAGTAGGGGGGCAGGTGAAGAGGGTGCTAAGCCCCTGTCCAGGGGGCTGCTGTGGAGACTGCAGGGTCAGGGCACAAACAGGCTGGAAATCATTTCTGCCTCTGCCACTCCAGAGCTGAGCTGAGGGGCGGAGAGGCTTCCCTGTGCCAGCGCTGTGCAGGGCTTTGGCAGATGCAGGGCTCGGCTCCTCCTGGACACTGCCCCTGGCCAGAGGGTCTTGGGATTTCCTGGGGCGCTGGCCCAGCCAGAGGCAGTGGGGGAAGGAAGGAGCCTACCAGGCTGTTGTTGAGCTGAGCACTCTGACCAGGGGCTGGTTCTCCACATAGCGCTGGGAGTGGGATGTGCCCCACCGGGGGGGTATGGAGGAGCAGCGGGGCTGAGGGAGGTTAAGAGGCAAAGCAGGAAGAGGACAGCAATGGGGGAGCACATAAAGGACCGATGAGTGAGCAGCAGAGGAGACATGTAACAGGCCGCCACCTGGCACTTGCCCGCACTCACCAGCCACCGCAGGTCACAGCGTGCAGCCAGTGCCAGCTGAAAACAGGATTGGGAGGCAGGACCCTGCTGGCCGAGAACTGGCATGCAGTAGGGGCTGCGCTGAAAGGCTAGCAGAGGGAGCAGCTGGCCCCATGCACTGCAGCTTTACCCTGCCACCGTCCTTGCACATCCACCCCCATCGTCAGCCACTGGACTCCCACATTCACCACTGGTGGGTGGGCAGCTGGTGAGCAGGGATCCAGCCAACAACAGGACGCACCAATACTGATCGGGGGAGACAGAAAATTCAGGACAATTTGCCTGTTTTTAAGAAAAAGTCAGGACACCGGCAGGAGGGCTTAAATACTAAACTATCCCTTTAAAAACCAGACATCTGGTCACCTAATCCTAGACAATGTTTGAAGATGTTTGACCTTAAGGCAAAATTCTGACTATACCTTATGAAGTTACAAGGGTATTGGTCATATATTTTGCAAGTGCCAACCTGCAGTTGCAGAGCAGTAGTGGTTAAGTTTGTGGCACTTTGTGGGCTCTGCCTTCTTGGGTAATTGTGGTACCACCTTGGGAGCACCGCTATATGCATACAATCAAAGGATTAGTGACACTGAGATTAATCATCAGAATCTTTTTTTACTCACTTCCACTAGATTCAGCCCTGATGGAAAACAACCACCAGTGATGATACATATAGAAGATATATCAAAAAGCAAAACAGTGAATTTTCTACGTGCATGTTTGTCAAGGCTGATTCCCCACTCTGGCACTTCGAGTGCAGAAGGTGGGGGCCCGCAAGGATTCTAAAAATTAAGACTGGCCACTCCAGGCTTGTATTAAGCTCCCAAGGTTACAGCTTGTCTCTGACCTTGGATGGGTAGATGCTGCCACCACCCAAATGCAAAAAACCCCTTTGAGAGCCCAGGAAGGCACATTTGGGAATTCCTCCCTGTGGGTCATCCTCAAGCCCTTTCACCCCCCATCCAGGGAAGAGCTGAGAAAGGAAACAAAGGAAATCAGCTGTTTCCACCAGTTAATGAAACAACATATGCACAAACCTCTTAAGACACAAAAAATCCAATCCTGTTTTAAAAAAGGTAAATTTTATTCAAAACAAAAAGAAAGAAAATACATCTGGAACTTAGGCTATTGCTAGATTTAAAAAGAGCAAATATAATAATTAAGCATCAAGAATGGTTTTCTTGAGGTCCAGCTTAATGGTTACCAGCAAAACAAAAGCAAGTGGGGGTTAGCACAGAGGAGTCCACAAGCTAATAAGAAATAAAAGAAATAACCCTAATTGCATCTTCCTAGACATTCCCTGATCTACTTACATATCTGGGGTTTAGATAAGTAATTCCTAGGTATGAGTTGATGATTTTTCATACCTGGTTTAGCTTCTTACCGCATTGCTGCTCTGTGTCTCCTCTCTACGGAGAACAGCAGACAGACAGATCAAGGAAAAATTTTTTTCCTAATTTTAAAAAGTTCTAGCCCTCCCATTGGCTCTTTTGGTCAAGTGTCCACTCCCTTCCTTTTACCTATGGGCTTTTTTAACCCTTTACTGGTAAAGCAAATAGAGAATAGCTACTAACAGGGATTTTGTAGTTAACTGGCTGGTTGGGTGTCCATAAAAGGGAGCCCCCCCTCTCTTCATTTATCACAATGTTCCTGTGGTGATGTGGCACTTTTAATCATTTCATTTTGATATGTGACTGTGCACTGGCATGGCTTCTCTATCATGCCCATAAGAAATCTTCTGTTGACTTTGGACTGCTACCTTATCTATAACTCCTCTTTTTAGGGAAGGTGATTGAAACAGCAGTGACTATCCAATTCCAGGTGCATTTGTACAAAAATGAAATTCTGGGAAAGTTCCAGTATCAGCTTCAGCCATCTTTTGGAGTTGAAAATGTGCTTATCAGGGTCATCATTGATCTTGTTTTAGATTGGGATCAGATGGCAATTTTGTTCACGCTGAACTTCTCAGGATCTTTTAGATCAGTGGTTCTCAAAGCCGGTCCACCGCTTGTTCAGGGAAAGCCCCTGGTGGGCTGGGCTGGTTTGTTTACCTGCCGTGTCCGCAGGTTTGGCCGATCGCGGCTCCCACTGGCCACGGTTCACCGCTCCGGGCCAATGGGGGCTGTGGGAAGCGGCATGGGCTGAGGGATGTGCTGGCTGCTGCTTCCCACCGCCCCCATTGGCCTGGAGCGGCGAACCATAGCCAGTGGGAACCGCGATCAGCCGAACCCCACAGACGCGGCTGGTAAACAAACCGGCCCAGCCCTGCAGGGGCTTTCCCTGAACAAGCAGCGGACCAGCTTTGAGAACCACTGCTTTAGATGGTGATGAATATGATTTGTTGCTTCACTGAAAAATGTTGAAGGTGTGTTTGGAACTGCCCTCCACTGTTTCAAGTCATACCTAGAAAATAGTCGATCATTGGTGATGGATAATTGTGACATAACTGCAGAACTTAAAATGTGATATCTGTGACACATATGGAAATTTCTTGCAATATCTTTGGAGGACCGTATTGTATTATGTTTATGTATCATTGTGGGCTGGGATTGTATGCAACCTCTCTAGTGGGGAGATATGACAGCTGTGAAATCTGGGAGTTCAAAAGAATATATTGAAAATGTGTCAGAACAAGTTGGAATAACACATGTTAAGTGGATTTCCTAGAGAGAAGTTAATGCAAATTCCCCAACTCCTGTTGTGCAAAATCCCAGCCTTTTGAAGCTGCTCTGAGGAGGGTGTCATTGCCTGCTACACTACCTATTACAGAAGGCCAAGATCAAAGACCCAAGATGTATAAAGAAATGGCTGATCTGCCTCCATTCTGGTTCTGGATCTAAGAGGGATGAACTTGTAACTATGGGAAAACCCAGTTGTGGTTTTTGAAGGATTAAAACACGCCAGAGCTCTTTGCTGGAGTTGGGGATTACCCTAATAAGCTTTCTAGCCTGTATAGGTTCTGTTATTATTTTAATATGTTTTATCTACCATGCCCTTACTTTGAGAATGCACTTGCTTAGAAGGAGCTGTGTGGTAACTTACAACTGCTGGCAATACAGTGGTCATATCCCTCAGAGAGAAAGCAAAGCACAGAGATTGGCCTTTTAGGCAGTCTGGCTTGCTGGGGATATCAGTGTAAGGCAAGGAGCTATGCAGACTTCAAATCCCCAGTCAAGATGGAGTAAGATATAAGTCTCTGCCCAGTGATAGCTGGGAGCCAGAAGCCTAAAGTGGGTGGACCTCAGAGGGGGAACATAGGTGCAGTTGCCTTGAAACTGTGGCAAGATCCATCAAGAGGCTTCCCTACTCTCATGCTGTTCAATAGATATATGAAACCTCATGATGAGCTTATTTCCAAACACTAGCGTGACGGACAGCTCTACTCACCTCTGGATGGCACTGACTCCTAGCGGTTCTGGGGATTAGCTCTGCCAGGCCAATGCCCCTTCTGCTGGTTGCACTCTGTCTTTTTCTCTCTCTGCACACCCTCTCATTCCAGGAACTGCAGCCTCCTCTTCATGACTTGGCCCTCCAGCCAGGTCACTATGTGTTTTCCCCTTCTGGGGGATCTCAAAGTCCTTCCTCACAAATGGTCTCAGGCAGTCATCTCTAGCACTGCCCTGATCATGGTGCAGCTTCCCCAGTGGCTAGTAGGGGAACCCAGGTCCAGCCACTACTCTGGGTTCCAATCCTGGGACCCTATACCTGGCAACAGTGGTCTGCTTTCCCTCAGAACCAGTTTCTTCTTCCTTGGACTCCATCCTACAGTTTCTGTTTCCATCCACACACCCCAGAAATAACTATAAACTGACCCCTGTGGCCTCAAACACACCTCCCTTCTCCCAGGGAATGACTACAGTCTACTTCTCTGCAGCACCCTTCTCCTGCCTGGCTTTATAAACCCAGACCAGCTCCTCCCCCAGATGGGCTTCATTGGCCAATTAGGCCTTTAGTGTGCCCTATCTTTCCTCCAGGTGCAGCTTGTAGGTTCTTTGGCCTAATTTACCCCTTCAGGCCTTGTGTGGGGTGGACACCCCATCACAACTAGGTCCAATTTGCTTACAATACATAATGTTTCTTGCATGCTGGACCCAGTAAGTTCAGTCTCGGCTTTGGAGGAATGCTTGAATGATATTACCAGCAACTTCTTTCTCAACTATGGGAGAGAGAAGTCTTATTCTTTTTGGTCTTGTCTACACAAGAATGCTCACTCAACCTTCATATCCCCACTTGTTAAGGTGATTCATTCAGAGTTAGTCAAGTTCATTATCTTGGAATCAGTTTTCATCATGCCTTTTCCTTAGAAAGCCATATTTTAGACATGACAAAAGATTTGAATATTATAATTACCTCTTCACAGGTCTCTTAGTAGTTCTTTTCTGTTCCTTTCTGCTTGTTCAGAATGCAGCAACAGGATTCTCACTAGTTTGGATGAGAATGTCAGATGTCATGGGTAATAAAAAGTAGTAAAATATCTTCCATTCACAGAGGTTACCAGAATCCCAAGAACTGAAATTATCCATCTGGAGTTAGCGCTTAATATTTTTTTACCCATATTTGAATAAGATCTTTGGGAGCAAATGACTGAATCCAGTGAACATTCCATTCGGTGTAGGGTAATAAAATACCTGCTATATGTACAGGTCACCAAATTCCCCATGAAACTGGAGTTACTCATCTCTATCTACCATGAGAATTCTTTCATTTCTATTCATTTGCAGCTACGCTGTGTAACTCTTACTCATGCTGGTGAGTATTTACACCACTAGTCCCTTTGAATAATTATCTCAGAATTATAGATATGTAGGGCTGGAAGGGACCTCAAGAGGTAATCTAGTCCAACATCCCTCATTAACCCCTTCCCCTCACTCTGAAGAGGATTAAGTATACCTAGAGTATACTTATGATGTGAGCTAATGATCATCAGCATTGATAGTAAGGGTTGAACTGTCTACCTGTATAATCTAAAAATCAAATCTAATTTGATCTTTGAGAATTTAGCATATAGGGTAATAAGCATCATAACAGTTCCAGAGAAAGCACTAACTTGAATTTCCTGGGAGTCCTTACTAGTTCATAAAACCCTTTGATTGTCTGACAGATATAATATTTACATTACTTTAGAGAAATCTTCCAAAAATCACATGCACTCTGCCTTCGTAATTAATGTTTTTTTGCTCAATAGGTATTAACAAGCTGAGTGGAATTCTCCCAAGGTCAACAAAAGACCAGGGCATGCAAAATACTGCTAGATTGGATAAACTTGTTAAGAATAAATGTAAGAGCTGGCTAAAGCAAGCAATGTCTTTTTCTCTGCATTAGCAAGACTATGTTTTTCATATTTTAGACAGTTCTGAAGTTCATATGTAATCATTTTCCATCTCTTTTGGTTAGTGCTGTCAAGCCATTAAAAAAATAATCACAATTAATCACATATTTAAATAAATGGTATTCTATTATTGTTTAATAATTTTGGATGTTTTCTATATTTTCAAATATATTGATTTCAATTACAACACAGAATACAGAGTGTGCAGTGCTCACTTTATATTTATTTTGATTACAAGTATTTGCACTGTAAAAAAACAAAAGAAATAGTATTTTTCAATTCACCTCATACAAGGACTGTAATGCAATCTCTATCATGAAAGTGGAACTTACAAATGTAGAATTATGTAAAAAAAAAACTGCATTCAAAAATAAAGCAATGTAAAACTTTAGAGCCTACAAGTGCACTCAGTCCTACTTCTTGTTCAGCCAGTCACTCAGACAAACAAGTTTGTGTACATTTGCAGGAGATAATGTTGCCTGCTTCTTGTTTACAATGTCACTTGAAAGTGATAACAGACATTCACATGGCACTGTTGTAGTCAGTGTTGCAAGATATTTAGTCAGTTGCGCTAAAGATTCGTATGTCCCTTCATCTTCAACCATTCCAGAGGACGTGAATCCATGTTGATGACGGGTTCTGCTTGATAACGATCCAATGCAGTGCAGACCGATGCATGTTCACTTTCCTCATCTGAAAGAGATGCCACCAGTAGAAAGCTGATTTTCTTTTTTGATGATTCAGGTTCTGTAGTTTCCGCATCAGAGCGTTGCTCTTTTAAGACTTCTGAAAACATGCTCCACACCTTGTCCCTCTCAGATTTTGGAAGGCACTTCAGATTCTTAAACCTTGGGTTGAGTGCTGTATCTATCCTTAGAAATCTCACATTGGTACCTTCTTTGCATTTTGTTAAATCTACAGTGAAAGTGTTCTTAAAATGAACAACATGTGCTGGGTCATCATCCGAGACTGCTATAAATATGAAATACATGGCAGAATGTGGGTAGAACAGAGCAGGAGACATACTATTCTCCCCCAAGGAGTTCAGTCACAAATTTAATTAATGCATTATATTTTTAACGAGCATCATCAGCATGGAAGCATGTCCTCTGGAATGGTGGCTGAAGCATGAAGAGGCATACAAACATTTAGCATATCTGGCACGTAAATACCTTGCAATGCTGGCGACAAAAGTGCCATGCAAACACCTGTTCTCACTTTCAGGTGACATTGTAAATAAGAAGCCAGCAGCATTATCTCCCATAGGCCTGGTCCCCACTAACGCCCCACTTCGGACTAAGGTACGCAAATTCAGCTACGCTAATAACGTAGCTGAATTCGAAATACCTTAGTCCGAACTTACCGCGGGTCCAGACGCGGCTGGGAGGCTCCCCTGTCGATGCCGCGTACTCCTCTCACCGAGCTGGAGTACCGACGTCGACGGCGAGCACTTCCGGGATCGATCCAGGATCGATTTATCACGTCTAAACCAGACGCGATAAATCGATCCCAGAACATTGATTGCCTGCCGCCAGACCCTCCGGTAAGTGTAGACGTACCCTTAGATTCATAGATTCTAGGACTGGAAGGGACCTCAAGAGGTCATCGAGTCCAGTCCCCTGCCCGCATGGTAGGACCAAATACTGTCTAGACCATCCCTGATAGATATTTATCTAACCTACTCTTAAATATCTCCAGAGATAGAGATTCCACAACCTCCCTAGGCAATTTATTCCAGTGTTTAACCACCCTGACAGTTAGGAACTTTTTCCTAATGTCCAACCTAAACCTCCCTTGCTGCAGTTTAAGCCCATTGCTTCTTGTTCTATCCTTAGAGGCTAAGGTGAACAAGTTTTCTCCCTCCTCCTTATGACACCCTTTTAGATACCCATAAATGTAAGCAAGTTTATTTGTCTTAGTGATTGGCTGAATAAGAAGTAGGACTGAGTGGACTTGTAGGCTTTAAAGTTTTACATTGTTTTGGTTTTGAGTGCAGTTATGTAAAAAAAAAAAAAAATCTATATTTGTAAGTTGCACTTTCACCACAGAGATTGCACTACAGTACTTGTATGAGGTGAATTGAAAAATACTATTTCTTTTGTTTATCATTTTTACAGTGCAAATATTTGTAATAAAATAATATGTGAGCACTGTACACTTTGTATTCTGTGATGCAATTTAAATCAATATATTTGAAACTGTAGAAAAACATCCAAAAATAGTTAATACATTTCATTTGGCATTCTATTGTTTAACAGTGCGATTAATCACGATTAATTTTTTTTAGTTAATTGCGTGAGTTCACTGCGATTAATCGACAGCCCTACTTTCTGTAGTAACAAAAGAACACTACTTTGTTTCCTCGCCATTTTACACTTCCTTATTTAACCCCTATAATAAATGCTAAATTATCTACTAAAGATCAAAACTTCATTTTGCTTTGGAGGCCTTAAATTAGATCAGAATTAACCCTGAACTGCCAAAGCCCATTAGTCTGGCTAAGTGGGTGGCATATCAGATGTTTAAGAGAGATCAAACATGCAATTGGTCTTTTTCCTGTTCCCCATCCAAAGTCTGCTCAGAGTAAATGGTGAATTGTGAGTAACTTGGCTAGGAACACTGTTTCATGCCAAAATTAGACAATGCCACTTCCTGATTTTTCTGTGAGTTAAAGAGTCTTCTGATTTATCTTCCATTGTTAGAGATGCAAGTTGATTCTGTCTGGATTAGGTTGCTTAGCTCTGTTTGGATTGCCTATGTGAAATTTCATATACTTGAGACTACTTCAGATAACCAACTGGACAGCCAGTTTGCTATTTCTGCGTTGCTAAATTAAAAAAAAAAAATTAAAGGATTCAGTAACAGATAACCCTGTTAACACCAATCATTTCATTTTGTGGTTATTGAGAAAAGGCATATGTTAGGGAGACTTTAATTAGAAGATTACAAAGAAAAAAAATCTAGAAAGATAAATTCAGTTTAAGGAACACAACTGTTCTTTTAAGAGCTCCTTGTTTGTGTTTCACAAATTCTTGAAATGTGTTTACCTTTTTAATTTGTAAAGAAAATGCTTGGCTTTCCTCTGTGGAATGGGGATCTGAACATACAATTATGAAATGTGCAGATGGATAAGTCCAAGCCATATTTCAGCTTTCCTCCCTTCTGTATACCCTTTGTTGTCGCATCAGTTTCTTGCTATCTCTCTGGTTCTCGTTCTGTTTGTAGGAAATAAACAAAGATATATGCTACCAGTATATAGACCAAACACTGACATTTTCCAGAATGATCTCAGGTCATTGTCAACCTACCAGGACAATTTTTTCCAGCAAGCTTTGTCTGTGAAGCTAAATTCTGCCTTGTCAGTCATAGATTACAGGTAATTATTCCTCTTCTTGTCACCGGTCCCTGTCTTGCAGCAAGACCTGATAAGCTGTCTCTAGCATAATGTCTCGCTTGTTGATTATAAGCAACGACAGCATACGAGCTCTAGCTAACCATAACAAAATGTGAGGAGGAACTCATCAGTTTTGGTGGCCATTCTGATAGGTCTTGACATTTCATGGTGTGATGTGTTATGTCACCTAGTGGTGATGATATGAAGCCATTGGAAAAGTTGAAGAAATACATCTGAAAGGAATTCATGACACGAACTAGTCACCAATAGTCAGAAATAAATAATGAGTGCAAAGTGTTTGGAGCAATAAAGTCCACTTTACTTTAACCCTTGAAGATGAGTAATAAAATGGGCCAGACAGTGGTGAGCCATCCAGCTGAGCCAAAAGTTGCTCTATGAAACCAATTTGCTGACAACATGCCTAAGGTGAACACAAACAGGTATGAAGCCACCAGGCCGGCCACAGGATGTCTTGATCTCTGTACCAACTCCATGGGGTGTGAGGACAGAAAATATTGGATTTTTAATGGCAATCTCAGTTCATAAAAGACCAACTAATAGAATAACAGGAGTTTTGCAGTTTAGGTTTGAGGGGAAATTGCAATTGACATCAGTGGAAAAGGATTTGACCCAGGGCCATTTCATCTTGAGAGAGACAATAATACTTATTACAACATATCAATGCTATCTATAGTTGTTGCCTTTTTCCAGTAAAAAGGATAATAAAATAGATTAATATTGTTTAAAAGTTCTCATCAGTAGAGCATGTTTCTTGGTCCGTGCTTAGATAAGTCAGATGCATTTTATTCAATGCAGGGCTCTTTATGCAGCTAGACATCGAGTTGTATGATAATCATAGAAATGTAGGTCTGGAAGGAACCTCATAGATGTCTGGGAGAGAAAGCCCAAACTTCCCAGGATCCTAGTGCTTTTATATCCAAATGTTCCCCATCGAGCCCAATTTTGAAGACCACAGAACTTTTGTTTTCACAGAGAATGCAGGATCCAGTGCTCCAGTACAGTATTTATCTCAACTCCATCCAGCCGCCCTCAATCAACCTACTTTTACTCCAGTTTCACATCAGTTGATTGTTAATTATTACTATATTGATTATTAGACACCATCAGCCATCCAAATAGGGCTCCAGGACCAAATTCTGATTTCATTTATACCCACTGTGCACAGTAAAATTTCACAGGCATGAGGACAGAATTTAACCTACTATGTAGAATGAAAAATAGAGAGAAAAATCTTAAGACCTTATGTTCAGCTGATGAAGATGTCAGGGGAGGAGGAAACAGTTTGAGAATGGTCTATTAAAAGTCTGAGAATTACTATCTGAAATCCGAATATCTTTTTTAAAAGGAAAATGAATAGATAGTGTAAGGCAGAGGATAGAATCCCTTGTTTAACATTTACCATTTGAGCTCTGACTAATAGTTATATCTATTAAAGTGCATTTTTAACTGTGATTCACAGCCAGATTGTTTAAATGCAGCCCTGTTTATCCATCTGGTTTCTTAGGCCTCAATCCTGCAACTTGTTCCCACAAACAGAACCCCATTGACTTCAATAGGGCTCCATGCAGGTAGAAGCTGTGCTTATGAAGAGCCCTACTGAAGTCTGTGGGGCTCTGCGCAGTCATTTACCTATGTTGCAGGTCCCAGTTCTGATTAGGTGCTAGGGTAATATAAATATTAAATCATCATCATAGCTTGTTACTCCAAAACTGTAGCCAAGACCTGGTACTGTCACTTGTCTCAAATAGTTCCTTGGGAGTACAGAATGATCATAGATTCCAAGGGGCCATTGTGGTCATCTAGTCTGACCTTCTGTATAACACAGGCTATAGGACTTCCCCAAAATCATTCCTATAGCAGAGCTTTTAGAAAAACATTCCATTTAAAAATGATAGACAATCCATTACAACCCTCAATAAGTTGTTCCAATGGTTAATTACTCTCATCATTACGAATTTACACCTTATTTCCAGTCTGAATTTGTCTAGCTTCAGCTTCCAACCATTGGAGCACATTATACCATTCCCTATTAGATTGAGGGAACCACTCCAATATTTGTTCCCCATGTAGGTACATACAGATTGTAATCAAGTCACCCCTTAACCTTCCATTTGCTAAGTTAAATATTGTGATGGACTCAAGCAGCTCAGTCTAAGGCAAGTTTGCTAATCCAATGGTTCCCAAACTTTTTTCTGCCAAGCATCTCTTGGCATCTGACTACATTTCCCAGACACCTTTCATTTTTTATTCATAAGTTTCATGTTATTATATTAGATAGGTTAGTTTATTATTTTTAAAAAATCTGTAATTGAAATAAGACTCACAAAGGAACCAAATGTAAACAGTCCAATTATTATTTTCACTTCAAGTGAAAGGAGTAATCCTGAATAGGCAAGTACGGTTCTACCAGAATGCCCCCAACAGCATGGGGATACCCTCACCAGCCTGACCTCTCACACACTGTGCACGCAAGGTCACCGTAATGGGATGTCACCCACCTCTTGCAAGCACCCCCTTGTCGAATGTGTTCATGCCTGCAGTTTTTCCTCAACTTCCTCCACTCACAGTGCCCCCTGTCCGCTGTTGCACTCAGGAGGCAGGTCTTCGGTGACTCAGCCCTCTGACCAAGTCACACGCAGTCCATGTGTGAAACTAAACAAAATAAACCCCTTGCGAGGTATACTGTCCAGCTGAGCCTATGTCAGAGCCCTCAGTAACGTCCTGCAGTTCTTCCTGGGCTCAGTCCCTTCACAGTCCAACTCTTATCACAATATCCCTCCATTGGAAACATCTCTGTACCTTCTCTGGGCTCCGGTCCTAAGTCTGACCAAGAGGGCCTATCTCAGCACCCTAGTTGGACAGCTTACCTGCAAAGGTTCCTGCTCTAGGTTGGAGAAGCACCCCTGCAACTTCCTCCCTGGACACTGTTTATCGGTCTCTATCCCCAGCTCTCCAGCTGGGTCAATCTCAGTTCAGACCCCTTCCAGGCAGGGGTAATGGGTAACAGTTCCACGTACAGTCCCTTCCCTGGGCCTGTCTAAACTCCCTTCTCTCAGGGCATAGCCACTTCCCCAGTGACTGCTGGGCGAGAGCTGGGTTGGCCCACTACTCCAGGCCCCAACCCAGGGACCCTCTAAGTAGCAGCCATATACCATGTCCCTTTAACTAATTGCGTTTCCATGGCCACTTCCCCATGGCCCTTGTTTTTTTCAAATCCCAGCAGCTAGCCAGGAGCACCTTCCTTGCTTGCTCCCCTGGTCCCTGCCAGCAACTACCTGCCTTGGCCCTTTCAGCTCATGCAGCCAGGCAGAATCCCCTTCCTTGCTCCACCAGTCCCTGCAAGCAGCTGCTCCAATTAGTCTTTCAGCTCCTGCAGCCAGCCAGGAGCACTTCTTGCTCCCCTGGTACCTGCCAGTATATTAAACTCACTCTGGCCCTGCAGCTCCTTTTATACAGGCCTGCTGGACCCTGACTGGCTGCTACCTGCAGCCTCTTTCCTGATTGGCTGCATCCCACGCAGCCTCTCTAGGGAGCCTGGAGGACCCTCTCCACTGCCTTTTTGTGGGGCTGGGTGTGGCAGAGCCATGTGGCCTCCAACAGGGGGCTTCAGGGCCTACTCCACCCTGTCACAGTCACACCGTGTGAAGGATGCCATTTTAAGAACAAAATGGTGTCCTTGATGTGGTAAAAGTCCCGGAACACCATTCAGGCATGTTCCGGCCCCACTGCAGTACTCCTCCATAACCCGTGGTGGACTCCTGAGGGTTCAGGGACCCCATTTTTGGAACCACTGTTCTAATCATTCTCATGGCTCTTCTTTGAACCCTTTCCAATTTATCTGCATCCTTCTTGAATTGTAGCCACCAGAACTAGACCCAGTATTCCAGCAGCAGTCCCAACAGTACCAAAATACAGAGGTAAAATAACCTCTCTACCATAGGTGCCAATTCTGTGGGTGCTCCAGGGCTGAAGCACCCACAGGGAAAAAATGGTGGATGATGAGCACCCACCAGCAGCCCCCTATCAGCTCCCCTCCACCCCCCAATGTTTCTCACCCACTGGCAGGCCCCACGAATCAGCACCTCTCCCTCCCTCCCAGCGCCTCCCACCCGCCATGATCAGCTGTTTTGCGGCGTGCAGGCAGGAGGCTCTGGGGAAGGGGAAGGGGGAGGAGCAAGGATGCGGTGTGCTCGGGGGAGGGGGCAGAATTGGGCAGGAAGAGGCGAGGTGGGGCCTTGGAGGAAGGGGCCTGGGGCAGAGCCAGGGGTCAAGCACCCCCCCCCCCGGCACTTTGGAGTCAGCGCCTGTGCTCCTACTTGACATTCCCCTGTTGATGCATCGAAATATTGTATTAGCATTTTTGGCCACAGCATTGCACTGGGAGCTCATGTTCAGCCAATTATCCACCACAACCCCCCAAATCTTTTTCAGAGTCACTGCTTCCCAGGACAGAGTCCCCCATCCTGTAAGTATGGCTTACATTCTTTGTTCCTATTAGCCATATTAAAACACATATTGTTTGCTTCCACCCAGCTTACCAAGCAATTGAGAATCAGAGCCCCATTGTGCTGGATGCTAACCAGCTTATAGTTTAGTCAGACAGACAGCTGTCGATGGACAGTACAATGATCGTGCTAGTTACATTTTTAAAGATTTTCCTGTTTCCTTCTGCTTTTCCAGCCCCTGCTGGCCATCCAATGCCGATGCCTGGTGCACACTCCCTGCCCCTGGGCTCTACAGCAGCTCTGGGATACCTGACAGGAAGGGAAATAGAGGGACTGTGTTAGGTGGTGCATTGGGACAGGAGGTGTAAGCAGGGGTCAAAGTGTGGGGGGGAAAGGCAGGACCCTATCACATCCCCCCGAGGTACATGGGGACAATGAGCCCTCAGCACAGGGAACAGTGACAGGACACACAAGGGGATATTGGACTGAATTACATGAGACCAGGCGCAGTCTGGAATCCACACAGCCCCGTCCCTCAGTGAAGGGGTTGGACCTTCTTGCCAAAGACATTCAGCACTATGGAGTCTGGGAGAGGGCTAGGTGGGGTGAGCAGGGTTTCTCCAGCTGCACTCTGTCGGTCCAGGTAGGGTGCCAGGGGCATGTGTCCAAGGGTGCGCTGAAAGAGGCAGTGCCTGCCCCATCTGTCAAACAGTCCTTCCACCCATTCCATTGCTCCTTCAGGGTGTACTTGAGCATCATGTCACTGGCATCCATACTAGTCTCGCTGAACCTTTCCTCCACCAACATGATGGAGTTGACCATGCCAAGAGGAGACACTGCATCAGACAGTGTTCAGGTGTTTGTCTAGGCTCTCCACATTCACATCTGTGGACACCTGGATATCTTGGGATGGTACAATCCCTGAGCACTATTAATGTCTATTGTGCCTTGGGATCCAATTAGATCAATGGTGCCCAAACTTTCTGTTGCATCCCAACCCTTACCAGTAATGGAATCTGTCCATCCCACCTCCATTCCTGCACAGTTGGCTCAGCAGAGGAGCTTGGCTGAAGGCAGAGTTGGGAGCAGAGCTGGGGCTAGAGGCAGAGCTGGCCTGGGGGTGGAGAGGGAATTGAGGGCAGAAGTGGGCTGAGGGTGGAGCAGGTGGTGGAGTAGTGCTGTGGCTGGGGCAGAGTGAGCCTGGGTGGAGCTCCCTCCCCACCCCCGTGGGGGCTGGCCCTGGCCCTGCTGCATGTCTCCTCGAACATTCCTCTGCGCCCCCTTATGGTGTGCACCCACAGTTTGTGGGCCATTGTATTAGATGGAATGCTGACATTCAAACAGCACATCAAGAAGCTAAAAAGGAAAGTTAACTCCAGGAATTGTATCAGAGGGGTAGCCGTGTTAGTCTGGATCTGTAAAAAGCAACAGAGAGTCCTATGACTCTCTGTTCCAGGAATTGTGTACTCCCAAAACTGGCCCACATAAAATGGGGAGCTAACCCTATAACACTCTGAGCAACTGGTCTCGCCCTGTGTTACTCAGCAGTGGAGTACTATGCCCCAGTATGGTCTCGCTCAAGTCAGGCACACAAAATTGATAATGAACTCACTCAATCCCAGAGGTTCATTGCAGGGACTTTGAAACCAACTCCCACACTGTTTCAAAGGGTAGCTGTACCACAATCCCCCCTACAATAATCTTGTGACCCCCACACACACACCCAACTCCTTTATGGGTCAGAATCCCTACATTTACAACACAGTGGAACTACCTGTAAACTGCCTTGTGAGAATTGCCAGAGAGGCAGGATGCCTTCAATAATAATTATAATAATACTTCCCTATGAAGCAGCTTGCATCAGAGTTTAATTCAAACTGCGGCATATATATGTTACTTCTATTTCTCCTTAATAAAAGCTGTGTTTGACTGAACTATATGTAGGGCCCTACCATATTCATGGCCATGAAAAATGCATCACGGACCATGAAATCTGGTCTCCCCCTATGAAATCTGGTCTTTTGTGTGCTTTTACCCTGTCCTATACAGATTTCACAGGGAGACCAGTGTTTCTTAAATTGGGGGTCCTGACCCAAGAGGGACTTGCCGGTGGGAGGGTGCCAAAGGTTATTTTAGGGGGGTCATGGTATTGCCACCCTTACTTCTACACTGCCTTCAGAGCTGTGCAGCTGGAGAGCGGCGGCTGTTCATAGAATCATAGAATCATAGAATCTCAGAGTTGGAAGGGACCTCAAGAGGTCATCTAGTCCAACCCCCTGCTCAAAGCAGGACCAATTCCCAGCTAAATCATCCCAGCCAGGGCTTTGTCAAGCCGGGCCTTAAAAACCTCCAAGGAAGGAGACTCCACCACCTCCCTAGGTAACGCATTCCAGTGTTTCACCACCCTCCTAGTGAAATAGTTTTTCCTGATATCCAACCTGGACCTCCCCCACTGCAACTTGAGACCATTGCTCCTTGTTCTGTCATCTGCCACCACTGAGAACAGCCGAGCTCCATCCTCTTTGGAACCACACTTCAGGTAGTTGAAGGCTGCTATCAAATCCCCCCTCATTCTTCTCTTCTGGAGACTAAACAATCCCAGTTCTCTCAGCCTCTCCTCATAAGTCATGTGCTCCAGACCCCTAATCATTTTTGTTGCCCTCCGCTGGACTCTTTCCAATTTTTCCACATCCTTCTTGTAGTGTGGGGCCCAAAACTGGACACAGTATTCCAGATGAGGCCTCACCAATGTCGAATAAAGGGGAACGATCACGTTCCTCGATCTGCTGGCAATGCCCCTACTTATACAGCCCAAAATGCCGTTAGCCTTCTTGGCAACAAGAGCACACTGTTGACTCATATCCAGCTTCTCATCCACTGTGACCCCTAGGTCCTTTTCAGCAGAACTGCTACCTAGCCATTCGGTCCCTAGTCTGTAGCAGTGCATGGGATTCTTCCGTCCTAAGTGCAGGACTCTGCACTTGTCCTTGTTGAACCTCATCAGGTTTTTTTCTGCCCAATCCTCTAATTTGTCTAGGTCCCTCTGTATCCGATCCCTACCCTCTAGTGTATCTACCACGCCTCCTAGTTTAGTGTCATCTGCAAACTTGCTGAGAGTGCAGTCCACACCATCCTCCAGATCATTAATAAAGATATTAAACAAAACCGGCCCCAGGACCGACCCTTGGGGCACTCCACTTGAAACCGGCTGCCAACTAGACATGGAGCCATTGATCACTACCCGTTGAGCCCGACGATCTAGCCAGCTTTCTATCCACCTTACAGTCCATTCATCCAGCCCATACTTCTTTAACTTGGTGGCAAGAATACTGTGGGAGACCGTATCAAAAGCTTTGCTAAAGTCAAGAAATAACACATCCACTGCTTTCCCCTCATCCACAGAGCCAGTTATCTCATCATAGAAGGCAATTAGGTTAGTCAGGCATGACTTCCCCTTCGTGAATCCATGCTGACTGTTCCTGATCACTTTCCTCTCCTCTAAATGTTTCATAATTGATTCCTTGAGGACCTGCTCCATGATTTTTCCAGGGACTGAGGTGAGGCTGACTGGCCTGTAGTTCCCCGGATCCTCCTTCTTCCCTTTTTTAAAGATGGGCACTACATTAGCCTTTTTCCAGTCATCTGGGATCTCCCCCGATCGCCATGAGTTTTCAAAAATAATGGCTAATGGCTCTGCAATCTCACCCGCCAACTCTTTTAGCACCCTCGGATGCAGCGCATCCGGCCCCATGGACTTGTGCACGTCCAGTTTTTCTAAATAGTCCCGAACCACTTCTTTCTCCACAGAGGGTTGGTCACCTTCTCCCCATGCTGTACTGCCCAGTGCAGCAATCTGGGAGCTGACCTTGTGCGTGAAGACAGAGGCAAAAAAATCATTGAGTACATTAGCTTTTTCCACATCCTCTGTCACTAGGTTGCCTCCCTCATTCAGTAAGGGGCCCACACTTTCCTTGATTTTCTTCTTGTTGCTAACATACCTGAAGAAACCCTTCTTGTTACTCTTAACATCTCTTGCTAACTGCAACTCCAAGTGTGATTTGGCCTTCCTGATTTCACTCCTGCACGCCTGAGCAATATTTTTATACTCCTCCCTGGTCATTTGTCCAATCTTCCACTTCTTATAAGCCTCTTTTTTGCATTTAAGATCAGCAAGGATTTCACTGTTTAGCCAAGCTGGTCGCCTGCCATATTTACTAATCTTTCTACAAATTGAGGTGGTTTCTTCCTGCAACCGCAATAAGGATTCTTTAAAATACAGCCAGCTCTCCTGGACCCCTTTGCCCTTCATGTTATTCTCCCAGGGGATCCTGCCCATCTGTTCCCTGAGGGAGTCAAAGTCTGCTTTTCTGAAGTCCAGGGTCCGTATTCTGCTGCTCTCCTTTCTTCCTTGTGTCAGGATCCTGAACTCGACCATCTCATGGTCACTGCCTCCCAGGTTCCCATCCACTTTTGCTTCCCCTACTAGTTCTTCCCTGTTTGTGAGCAGCAGGTCAAGAAAAGCTTTGCCCCTAGTTGGTTCCTCCAGCACTTGCACCAGGAAATTGTCCCCTACACTTTCCAAAAATTTCCTGGATTGCCTGTGCACCGCTGTATTGCTCTCCCAGCAGATATCAGGGTGATTAAAGTCTCCCATGAGAACCAGGGCCTGTGATCTAGCAATTTCTGCTAGTTGCCAGAAGAAAGCCTCGTCCACCTCATCCCCCTGGTCTGGTGGTCTATAGCAGACTCCAACCACAACATCACCCTTGTTGCTCCCACTTCTCAACTTTATCCAGAGACTCTCAGGTTTTTCTGCAGTATCATACCGGAGCTCTGAGCAGTCATACTCCTCTCTTACATACAACGCAACTCCCCCACCTTTTCTGCCCTGCCTGTCCTTCCTGAACAGTTTATATCCATCCATGACAGTACTCCAGTCATGTGAGTTGTCCCACCAAGTCTCTGTTATTCCAATCACATCATAGTTCCCTGACTGTGCCAGGACTTCCAGTTCTCCCTGCTTGTTTCCCAGGCTTCTTGCATTTGTGTATAGGCACTTAAGATAACTCAATGATCGTCCCTCTTTCTCAGCATGAGACAGGAGTCCTCCCCTCTTGCGCTCTCCTGCTTGTGCTTCCTCCCAGGATCCCATTTCCCCACTTACCTCAGGGCTTTGGTCTCCTTCCCCCGGTGAACCTAGTTTAAAGCCCTCCTCACTAGGTTAGCCAGCCTGCTGGCGAAGATGCTCTTCCCTCTCTTCGTTAGGTGGAGCCCATCTCTGCCTAGCACTCCTTCTTCTTGGAACACCATCCCATGGTCGAAGAATCCAAAGCCTTCTCTCCGACACCACCTGCGTAGCCATTCGTTGACTTCCACGATTCGACGGTCTCTACCCCGGCCTTTTCCTTGCACAGGGAGGATGGACGAGAACACCACTTGCGCCTCAAACTCCTTTATCCTTCTTCCCAGAGCCACGTAGTCTGCAGTGATCCGCTCAAGGTCATTCTTGGCAGTATCATTGGTGCCCACGTGGAGAAGCAGGAAGGGGTAGTGATCCGAGGGCTTGATGAGTCTCGGCAGTCTCTCCGTCACATCGTGTATCCTAGCTCCTGGCAAGCAGCAGACCTCTCGGTTTTCCCGGTCAGGGCGGCAGATAGATGACTCAGTCCCCCTGAGGAGGGAGTCCCCGACCACCACCACCCTCCTCCTCCTCTTGGGAGTGGTGGTCGTGGAACCCCCATCCCTAGGACAGTGCATCTTTTGCCTTCCAATCGGTGGAGTCTCCTTCTGCTCCCTTCCCTCAGATGGGCCATCTAGTCCACTCTCCGCATTAGCACCTGTAGAGAGAACATGGAAACGATTGCTCACCTGTATCTCCATTGCTGGTGCATGGACGCTTCTCTTTCTTCTTCTGGAGGTCACATGCTGCCAAACCTCCTCACAATCCTTCTGTCCCTGCTGCGCCTGCTCTGAATCTTCAGAACATTGTGGCCGTAGAAGCATCTCCTGACGTCTGTCCAGGAAATCTTCATTTTCCCTTATGCAACGCAGAGTCGATACTTGTTTCTCCAGCCCTCGAACCTTCTCCTCCAGTATGGAGACCAGCTTGCACTTTGTACAGACAAAGTCGCTTCTGTCCTGCGGAAGAAAGACAAACATGGCACAACCTGTGCAGGTTACAACAGCTGATCGCTCACCTTCCATATCACCGTCCTCTTAGGAGCTTCCTCAACTGTTGCAGGAACTACTCGGAGAAACCTGCAGATGAAAGCCTCAGTGCGCTCTCCCTAGGCGAACTCCCAGGCAAACTCCCGCTGTTAGCCTCTGCTGTTCGCCGCTCAGCTGGTTCGCTGCTGACTGCCCTTATATACCAGTCAGGCCCACTCAAGGCCCAGCTGGAACAAAGCACTCCCAATTCACACTTTTCAAACAAACAAGCAAGCAATCAAGCACACGGTCAAACTGACCAACTGTCCCAGCAGCAGACACTCAGATACTCACCAACACAGCCCCCCTAATGCAGCACTTAGCGTACCTCCTCTCGGACAGCTCCCAGGCAAACTCCCGCTGTTAGCCTCTGCTGTTCGCCGCTGTTGGCTGGGCGCCCAGCTCTGAAGGCAGCATCCCACCAGCAGCAACACAAAAGGGTGGTAATACTGGGTGACAGCCACTGCCTGAGTGCCCAGCTCTGCAGGCAGCAACGCAGAAGTAAAGGCGGTAGTACCATACCATGCCATCCTTACTTCTGCACTGCTGCTGGCAGTGGCTCTGACTTCAGAACTGGGCTTCCGGCCAGCGGCCACCATTCTCTGGCCGCCCAGCTCTAAAGGCACCGCCGCCACCAGCAGCAGCGCAGAAGTAAGGGTAGCTGTACCACAACCCCCCCTACAATAATCTTGTGACGACCCCCCCCACACACACACAACTCCTTTATGGGTCAGAATCCCTACATTTACAACACAGTGGAACTTTATATTGAAATCATGACATTTATGATTTTTAAAATCCTATGACCATGAAATTGACTAAAATGGACCATGAATTTGGTAGGGCCCTAACTATATGTCAAAAATGTCTGTGTCAAACACATGCCACATTATCAGTACCATCTATCCTGGGAGTAATTAATTTGAAACTCTTTTTTGTCATCAAAGCAATATTGTAGAAAAAAAGTATGGAGGCACATTAGGGCTTCAGTTAAGGTTGAGTTCAGACTTTACACTTACAGCAGGGATTCGGCCTTTTTGTTTTGCATGAAATACACAGCGTATCCTCTCCAGAGCTGCAGCACTTATTCTTTGAGTATTGAAACTATTTTCTGAGAATATTAAACGAATATGTTAACTCTTTTTAACAGCAGTTTTTAAACAGCATCAGCATCTGTTCTCATGAAACTCACCTAGATTAGCTGAAATAAACTTTCTACGCTGGGTACACTCTTTCATTACAGTACTTAGGAGTTTGCTCTAGGGATTTAGTTTTTGAACCTGCAAAAGACTTAGGCACATACTTAAAGTTAAGCTAAAGTTATCCTTTGTGGAACTGGGCCTTAATGATCAGTTTAATTAACCCCTTGGGAATATTTTGGGCCAGATCTTTGATCTCATTCTAGCCTCTTTACACCACCCTGGTGGTGCATGGAAGACAGAAAGCCCATGTCCCAAACCAGCCACGTGGGGCAGTTTCTACTTGGCATAGCTTGCTCTATGCCACTTTTTCCTATTCTCTGTGTAGGGTGCATGCTGCGGGGCAGGCTGAAGGTGTGGATGGAGCATGCTGTGTTCCTCAGCTAGTGTTACTACACAGGGGACATATACAGAGGGTAGAACCAACCCAAGAATCAGGCTGCCACAAAAAGACTCCTAGATCTGCGTCTTCACCTCACAGCTGTGCCTAGCTTGGTGCAGCTGAGAATTCAGCCCATTTACTTTACAATGAACCAAGGTCCTAGCAGTTGCCCTTAGAAGAGTCTGTGCGTGGGACAAACATGAGTGCTCCATCCACATGATGACACACACACCACATGAGACGGCCTCAGAATTTGTGCTATATTGTAATAGCAAGAGACGTATTGGGCAACCTGTTAATATTGGTGCATCAAGAGATCCACACACAAAAATGTCAAGAGAGGAACCAGGTAGGCTGGTTGTGAAACTCTGAAACACTATAGCTCCTACCAAACTTTAAATACTAAAGCCATCATGAGGATTTCTGAAAGCTGTGACTTACTAGAGGTATGCAAAAGATCAAACCATCTGATTTAATAAATAGCATGTAGAACTGGAAATTCAACCTTCTTCTCTATTAGAAAAGGGAATTGCTGTAATAATAATAATAATTACAACCTTGTTCTTATATAATCCTTTTCATCAATAGGTCTCAGAGCATTTCAATCTTTAATGTATTTATCTGCACAATTCCTCTGTGAGGTAGAGCAGTGTTATTATCCCCATTTTACAGATGGGGAACTTAGATAGGGAGGCTAAGTGACTTGCACAAGGTCACACAGAAGGTCTGTGGCAGAGCAGGGAAAACTAACTCTGTGTAGTCTAAATCTTTCCAGTATTTTAAATTGTTTACTTCTTTCAGGTCAATGTTACATCTACTAAAAAGCATAAATATTGAATCAAAACAACAACTGGTCAAAATAGTAGAAAAAGTTTTCTATGAACATTCATTTGAATCTGAAGGCAAATTTTGCTTCATTTGTGTTTGTGACCCTTTTGGGTGTGTTTCCATGAGCCCTCAAAGTTTATTGGTGTGAATATTTATGAAAAGCAAATGTTACATTCAAATGCTCAGATATTCAACAAAAGTGAATTTTGAATTGTATCCTTGATCGTAAAATTCACAACTGTGCTGGTTAGTTAAATAAGTCATCCAACCAGAAAACAGAAAGTGTAACAAATCGAGACAACATGAATCGCAAAAGTTCTCAAAGAACTATCCGACCAAGAATTGTCTGCAGACCAAAAATGACACTCTTTACAACCTGTTTGTGTAGCACCTAGCACAATGGGTTCCTGATCTTGATCGGAGCTTATGGGTGCTACTGTAATGTAAAGAATATGTGTCCGCCTGTCTATTTTTTTATGGGGTTGCCCATTACTGCGGTATCTAGGTACTTTCCTGGAAGATTTCTTCACCGAAGAAAGTAGTGAATAATTTCATACAACATATGCGAGAATTCCATGCTCTCGTTTGCAGCTGATTTGTGAACAAAGATGAAATGTGTTGCATAAATTATTCATTGTGAATTATTCACTCAACTCAAATCAGAACCCAAAGTATCCGCTTCGATTTTATTTTAGGGTGACCAGATTTCCCGATTTTATAGGGACAGTCCCGATTTCTGGGTCTCTCTCTTATATAGGTTCCTATTACCCCCACCCCCTGTCCTGATTTTTCACACTTGCTGTCTGGTCACCCTATTTTATTCACCCATTATAGTTTTGCGCCCTGATTTTCTCTTGGGTGCTGCTATGTAACTGACTAACCAGGTGCGCCAGCCTGATCTGAGATCCGCACTAACTCTAGCAAGATATACTTCAGGAAGCAAACAAATCGGGTGAAGACAACACTCCTCCATGTGCTCTGCCCGAGCCCATCTGAAATGAGTGTGCTGGAGGGAGCACTGAAGTATGAAGTGTTGTGGTGGTGCTATCTCTCCCCATCTCTTCCGTCTTGCTCTGGTGGGCTTCCCTCTCAGACTGAAACACAAGGAGAATAACATGGTGTTTTCTCCTGGCTGCTTGTTAATCCAGCTAATTTGTTCCAAGAGAAGAAATAAACTGCAGACCTAACAGCATCAGAAATTCTGAGCATCCCACTCAAGCACTATTTAAACATCAGAATTCAAATACAAGTCTTTTTCATTTTTATGTATAAAAGCCCCCCTTCTCTCCCCAAGGCTGATTGACAAAGAGAGCAGAATCCGTGTTCTCACACCACAAGGTATCTATTACATGAGAACTTTCTTCTGGCGCCAGGAGGTATTTAGAGAGTTTGCTTGGCGATTCCATAGGGGAAAGTGTGCTGAAAGTTAGGGATACCTGAGCAAAACTGACTACCAGCCAAACTCTGGGGAAAAGTAATGAGCCTTAGCAATTAATAATGTCTCCTTTTCTTTCCAAAGTTATTAAATCTGAAACTAAACCAATGGACAGAATCAACTAAAGACGAATTAATTCCGCAAACAAGAGGGTCCTGACTTAGAGTATTGTTCAATGCAATTAACACAATGAACAGTGTTTGCTCGCCCTGTGTATTTTAAGAATTCTGGAATCTGACGGTTCCAAAGCTAAACATGTTTCTTTTTATGTAAAAAAAACAAAGCCTCTTTTATTTATGTTCTGTAGATCGAAGTAAACGGAGAGATAATTAATTATTTTCTATCGCACAACACAAACTTTAGGAATTTTATCTCTAGATGGTCGATGTATATTTGTGTATATGCCTGTACACATATAGTATGCTAGAGGTATTGATCGAGAGATATAGATATGAATATGTTTGTGAAAAATTAAAAAAGCAATGACATTTTCCCTTAAATAGCTAAATCTAACATATATAGCTAAGAAATCGGACAAATGGCTGGAGTAAAATATAAAAATCCCAGGACATCATAATGATTGTAAGCTCTCCAGCAAGATCTTGGAAAGTTCTTGCTCAGGGAAAGCTTCCCTTTACGTCGATGGAAGCAGGATCCGGCTCTATGGTGCATCTTCTTGATCCCTTCCTTTTCTGTGACATCTTTCCTCGTGGCACACGCTGCTTTCGGAAATGTTTCCATATCGTTGATTCTCACTGTGCATTCGTTCCCATTGAAGAGGTGTTGTTGTCAAACTGCACTTGATAAACACACTAACGCTAATGATCTAGCATCATCAGGTGTTTCCGTTTTTAAATCCTGGACTTAAAATTAATTTTCCAAGTGTATTCTTTGATGATGTGCTCTGGTGAGAAGTTCCGCGCCTACTATGCAGAATAAAGTCGAGTAAATAATTTTCTTACTTTTCTTTCAGGGGTTCATTTAATACGTGTTTGTTTTAGTTGACATGGCTTAACCCATTCACTAGGGTTTTCTTCTTCTCCTCCTCTCCAAATATCGCGGAAACGCAGCTCTTAGTGAAACCACCGCGTTGTCTTTTTTTTTTTTTTTTTTTCGTTTGTGAATAACCTTTCAGGTTCGAGTTTCCTGGATTTCGGTGTGGTACTTTCATTAGAATGTCCAAGTCTAAACGAATCTTGTTGTCCTTTGCTCGGATCATCACTTAAAGGCTCCACACAGTCATATAAACGCTTTATTAGTGTTCACGTCGTGTGGTCAGGAGCGCTAAAGGAGCGGGGTCAGATCCTCAGCCAGTGTAAATGGAGTATGATGAGAATCCGGCCCAAGATGTTTTTTGTTGTTGTTGTTGTTGTTTTGTTTTTTTGGAAGGTATGAGAGGGGAAGTCGGTTTTATGACAGCTGTGCAACCCTGATCTTGCCAATCGTCTGGCTCAATGCCAGGACGCTAAGCAATGGTGTTTAGTAAACCCCATATGGGTGGTTCTTGGCATTTCTAGCAGCAACAGGTATTTCTGTGGCGTATGAGTGAACATAGGGGCTGTAAAGCACAGTATTTCGCTTCCTTGAACACCTTTTCGATGCACAATGTACCCTTTCCCTTTGAAACTGAGGCGATCCACGAAATATCACAGCATGAAGTATTTTTGTCCTGGGGTAGCAAGTATTAACGAAGTCATTTCCCCTCTCTCGGAGAACAGAAGACTGCTCTCGGCGCATCTCACCGTATCAGTACTGCAAACTTATTGGAAGACAGGAGGGATTCAATTCTGACCTCCCAGAATTTGACAAAATACATGTTCCTCGCATGCAATGACCTCACAATACGGGTAGCAAAGAGGGAATTTCGTCTAAATTGTCCCGTGGCAGCACGTTCCTCTCTTTTTGTATAATGTTCAGGTTGTTTCTTTTAATACAAATTATTACATATTTTTTCTGTCTATAGGATCAGCAGGTAATATTCATTAATAGTAGAAATGTGACTAATTTATTTTCTAACAAATTCCCCTGAATTCTTTTTCAGTTGCTAAGATTTTCCCTTGTGCCATGTTTAGGCTGCTTGGTGTATGCTCTGTACAGCTTCTATAGTCAGACACACTCCCTCCTCCAACCACTCTCGCGATTTTATCATTTCCTACTTAGTCCAGAACCATAGCAAGAATAACAAAATCCACCCTTTTAAACGCATTTACCTAGAACTCTCCAAGAGCTGAAAAATTATACTTCTCTTCATGGTGAGGGACTTGCTGTGGCTAGATACGTTGCAAGCACAAATGCCAGAGAGAACCTATCAGTTAAGACATCCGATCATTATATGTTTTATATAAATGACTTCCTGCCACCCCAGTTTTATGGATCCATAGATACAAACTAACTATATGATATATGACCTCTCCAGGTCCCTTCCAGTCCTAGAGTCTATGAATTCACAAGAAAATTGGTTCTGCAGTACTTCACCTACAATGGTTAAGTAATTTCTGACATCATTTTGTTCTGTTCTAAAATATTGTTTAAGAAAAATCCATACGCTACCTCATCCCCAGTAATCTGACACACAAATAGCCTTCCATGCCGTTCAAGCATGTACTTTGACCAGAAATAAAGCTTTCACAGCAATCAGCAGTACATGTCATGTTTGGGCAGTGGCTGGCATGACGCCGAGCGGTCCTGACTGGAGTTCCTAGGCACTAAAGTGATACAAATTTTTAAAATGAGCATGAGTCACTATAAAGACAAGTCAAACTCTGTTTTTATGGATTCAAACCTATCCATTTATTCTGAGTTATTTACCAAAACTCCTACTAGAGCTCTAGAATCAAGTCACGTGCAAAAATTAAGGAAAATACATAGTAGGTTCTGGCATATGGCCAAAACATAAAATCCTCCCAACCCCACACAAGCAAAGACTCTCCTACCACCTTCTCACGGAAAACTTACGGGAATAGATTTTCTATGTGGCATCGCCTTAAAGTCAACAAAAATGGCAGGTCAACAAGAGGAAGTGAGTTCCAGAGTTCCCTGAAGAAGGCCCCGTCTCCAGCTCTCTCCCCATCCAGACGTTATTTCTGTGTATCTACGTTGGTGTTTATACTTGGCTCTGCGACATTCAGGTGTCATAGTGTTACACAGAGAGGGGAGCGGTCTTACACATTGGAGCGGTACAGCATTCAAAGAGCAGGGTTTGGTTCAATATTTGTTCACACTGTGCCTCCTAACTGAGTAGAGCCCCATTGAAGTCAACGACTTCATACCTTGTAATTGAGAGAGAATTCGGGCTCAATCTTGTAATGAAATATTCCTTGTTCAGTATTTGAGAGAGCATGCACTATTGGAGGATTAAAGTATTTGTTAAAAAATGAATGTAAGCATGACGTAACGCTCTGGCCCCATTAAAGAATTTATTCTGAAACTGATATGCTGGTCAAGCGTAGAAGCAATTTAGTGGATTCAAGGGACAAATTCTATTTTGTAAATCCGGAATACCTCCTTAGACTTCAATAGAGTTACTCTCGATTTGCACCACTGGCGATTTTGGCCCAAGATCTGTAATAACCAGTAATTGAGCATAGAGATTGTCTATTCCCCCTCTCCATTTTTCTGGCGGTTTAATCAGATGAAATGAACAATCAATTAGACTTTAATTCGTTGAGGAAGCGCTAGGAGTGAAAGGTGAGATTTGCCAATATAGCTTTTAAGGCTGGGTACCATTTTCCTCTCTGTTTAGAGAAATCCAGCACTTTTTCTCCATTAATCTTTAGCAAAGAAAGCGTTCAGACCGCACCTGAATAAACAATCCAGACTGGAGAAAAAAGAAAACTTATATATGTGCCCCTGATGTGTGTCTCTCACTCCGTATTTATACTGATAGTGTGCACTAATAGGTAACACATAGTATAGTCCTGCTGAGAAAAATCCATCGCCTCATCTTATTTCCCCTACCACTGTAGCATTATGCGTGGGACAGAAAGCAAGCACCCAGAGTCAACCCAAGTTCAAGAGATCCAGTTGCAAGTATCATTCGTGTGTTTCAGCGGTTCAACGAATATTGTTGTCAAGTTTCACTTGGAAAGTTTGCCATAAAATATCCTTCTGTTGAGTCACGCCCCTATCGATGAAGACATTTATACAACGTTAAGTGCCCCCAGAGTAAGATCGCAAAACTCGTGAGGAGCAAATTACAAAGCGCTGGGTGAAACTGGTCACGAAAACAAGGAGAATTGTGCCAGGAATTGTAGCAAAGGGGAAGTTGCCATTTTGCTCGAGAGATGAATGTATCGAAAAGATTAAGGAGCAAGATTTAAGACAGATCTTTCCACCTGTTATAACCATCAGATCCATATATTCTCTGCAAACTGGAACATTTATTCTAGTTAATTGTATCCAGACAGGGTCGAGAAGGCCAATGAAATAAACAAGAGTTGGGTATTCATTTTAGGAAGGAGATTTTTATTCTGCTTTTATCAAAGTTATTTCTATATTGCATTTGTATATTACCATTGCCAGTGGACTGAGTATTTTCCTCTGTGCAGTGCTACATGAGAACTGCAAAACGGAATGTGCAAACTCTGATGAACTTTTACAGGAAAGCTGCCTCGTTTAAATTCGTATATGTAACAGAACTATACGGATTCCAGATTGGTTTGATTCAATTAAGATTGCTCTAGGGGAGAAGAAATCTCCAGACCCATTTATATCCGTTTGCCACTTTCTATACCTTTGTGCAAGTTATTCGTAATGCCAAGATATATGTCATTTCTTTTTAGTGACTTTTAATTACATTACTCATTAAAAAAACCTACTTGGTTTTCAGCTATAGTATTGTTTCCTCGCTCGCTCTCCAACAAAGTCACTGCCTATAAATCAATGAGGGCCACGTCCGTAACAGGTGGAACTCCATTTATAGCAGGGGTGCTACAGCCGCTGTAGGTTTGGCCTATTGCCTACCATTGCAGAGCCGTCCCGAAAAATGAGGCCAGGCATCTTCGATCTAGTCTTATTCGGAAAGCCCTGAATGACGAAGGGGATTTGACTGTAAGTTCTTTGGGACAGTGTCGCAGTAAAGTGCCGATCACTCTATTGCAGCTACAGGTATATGATAATAATACAACAGAGCTGTCAGTCCCCACTCAGGCATTGACCCAATGGACGCTTGGCCTGAGCAAGGACGGCAGGATCACCACTCTGCGGTTTCGGTTCCCGGGGCCAGGCAGTGGGGATGTCCCTGCCGAGCTCCACCCCCCTGCGAAGGGCCCGGCGGAGCTTTGGGGTTTCGGGGCAACTGGGAATCACTGCGTTGTTTCCCACAGACTGTGCAGACAGGGGCAGAGGAGCCGCCCAAAGCACAGGTGCTGGAACTAGGTGAAGTGGTTTCGGTTAGATACAGGGGTTACCCTTTGGTTCAATGGCTCTCAGCACCCCCCGCTATATAAATTGTTCCCGTGCCCGCGGGGTGGGGGGCGCTTGACCCCTTCCTCCCCAGCCCTTCGCTCCGGTTCCCACTGCAGCGCCGGGGTCCCTGGCGGGGCTGCTGGGCGCACCCTGCGGCGCTGGGGAAGGGCTCAGGCGGTGCTGGGGCGAGCTCCGGGCGCGTTGCCCGTGGCCGTGTGTGCGCAGGGAGGAGGGGGAGCCCCCCAGCCCCTTGCCCTCCCTCGCCCCCTCCCCCTCTGCAGATGGTTCGCTCTGGGCCCCGGCTATATAGCCCCGTCGGCTGGGGGCATCCCCCCGAGCCTCCCGGCGCGGGGTGAGGGCGGGGCGGCCGCGGGGCTGGGCGGACTCCTCGCCTGCGCTGCCTGCCCGGCGCCGCTGCCCCCCGAGCCCGTCTCTCCCCGGGGGAAGGGCGCGTGCCATGTCCACCGGCTCGGCCAGCGACGCGGAGGAGCTGCCCGCCATGGAGCTGCGGGGGCTGCAGCTGGGCTACCCGCCGCCCGCCGCCCAGCGCCAGCCCCGCGGCCCGCTCTACCCCTCGGCGGACCAGTCCTCCGCGGCCGAGGAGGAGGACGAGGAGGAGGAAGAGGAGGACGGCGAGGGGCGCTGCGCGGCGGAGGGGCCGGCCGGGGGCTGCAAGAGGAAGCGGGCCCGGGCGGGCGGCAAGAAGCAGCCGCCGCTGCTGCCCAGGGGCGCGTCGGGCGAGTGCAAGCAGTCGCAGCGCAACGCGGCCAACGCCCGCGAGCGGGCCCGCATGCGGGTGCTGAGCAAGGCGTTCTCCCGCCTCAAGACCAGCCTGCCCTGGGTGCCGCCCGACACCAAGCTCTCCAAGCTGGACACGCTGCGCCTCGCGTCCAGCTACATCGCCCACCTCCGGCAGCTGCTGCAGGAGGATCGCTACGAGAACGGCTACGTGCACCCTGTCAACCTGGTAAGCGCCCCCCCCCCCCAGGCGAGGCGAGGCTGGCCCGCCCCTAGGTGGATGGGCCCGACAGGCCTGGGGGGCAGGATGGACGGACAGAGGGATGGCAGACAAGGGCCACTTTTCTAAGAGGCATCTGATTTTTTTGGGGGGTGGGGGAGGGAGCAACCTCGCACACCCAGAGCCTGCTTCGCGGAGGTGCTGAGCTGCAAGAAGCCGATGGCTTGGCGCGCCCGGCCCTGTCAATCCGGTTTCAGGCGTGTCAAGCTGGGCACCGAACAACGGCAGCCACTTGTGGGTCTGAAACCTTCATCGTGGAGCCCGAGTCCGTCCAGTCCCTGCTCAGAGAGAGCTGTGCGCGTTGGGGATGAACACGTAGTAGCTCTGGGAGCGGGGGTGTTTGTGGAGAGGAAGAACAGACCCGTCGACATGTGTTTATTTTTATACGCTGACATTTCCCCCTGAAAAATAATTAGTGATCTAACTCATCTGGTCTAACTCTTACTTCTGATGTTTAACTTCAGCGTGTCTGTAGCTGGTATACTACATTTTCCAGCGTTTTTAGATTTCCCCCTATTTCTTTAAACTGTGTAGATCAGTCCAGCAGAGTGTTGTTTATTATTTAAGCAAGACCCCAATTCTCCGCTCAGCTACAGCTTTGAAAAAAATTGCAATCATCCCGTTTACGCCAGTATAACGAAGAGCCAACGTTGGCCTAAAGTGATGCAGAGGCTAGATATGTTTATGTTGGGGAGTTTGAATCAGAAACCTTTAACGAATTCATTCTTTGGCTATCAGGCAAGTTAAATGACTGAGGAAAATATAATTCATTCTTCAGGTCATTTTGCAGCACAAGCTTTCACTAAATCCAAAATTTAAGAGGTGAAGCATAAAGAAGAGGATTGCTGTTTTGTCTTTCTAAATGTATTCGGATGGTTGATTATTTAGCACTAGTTTAAAAACTAGGAAATCCGTTACAAGGCATTTTTAAAATATATGTTTGGACATGAATAAGTGGATGCTGGTAATAATAAGTTAAGGTGCATTTGATTCCAATTAATAATACTTTTTAGAGAACCAGTTTGTAGTGCTTCCCAGTGTGACTAAAACTGTTGTTTGTTTTTTAAATATGGGATGCTAGGAAATTAACTGTTAATAAAAGCTCCAGTTTTACTTTATAGTGCAACCATCCTTCTAATGTGAAATGCCTTTTTTGTTTACAGACTTGGCCATTTGTGGTTTCCGGACGACCAGAATCTGACACCAAAGAAGTTTCTACAGCTAACAGACTATGTGGAACTACAGCTTAGCTGAAGTAAAGCTAACTTTTTGCTGGATATTTTTAAGAGCTATGATTTATGGGCACACAGCTAAAGGATGGTGACTAGAACCCATCTCTAACAAACGGTGTGAAATCTTTGTACCCTACCCCTTCTTTCCCTTATAGTTCTGAGGGTAAATGCACTTAAAGGGAAGGAATAAAGAAGGGAGGAGGTGAGATGGGAATTTCTCTGAACTGGCTGCAGCAGCTGAAGTCCGGGATTTGGAAAGGCCTTTCTTTTGCTGCATCATTACTACCACTGCCTGAGGACCTGTTGACCTGAGGCTTTTAAAGTAATGGAAGAGGATTATAACATTATAGAATTAACAGCATGGACCAAAATCAGACTCTACAAACTAATCCCAAACAGTGTTATTTGTATTCTAAAGCAAAGCAGTATTCTAGAGTAGTTTTGATACTCAAATAGATTTATAATATATTTCGATGGCTTTTGTATTCATGAATCCTATTTCCTGCAGCTATGCAATAAATATAGTCATATTACTTTTGTCCTTTTAACTAGATTTTTCTTAAAGACATTGAAGTAGCATAAGCAAGGTCCTGCAGTTAGGTTATGGGCCTTGGAATTAGGTTATTGCCCTTTTTTGTGTGTCAAGGTGCCATATACAAGAGCAGCAACTATCCCTAGGACACGTTACTAGATAGGACAAAGATCCCATGTCTTAACCTGGAAGGGATCCTGCTTACTCTAAAACTGGGGTACATGAGTTGTAAGGAATGTATTTGTATCAAGCTATAGAAGATCAGGAATTTTAAAATATTTTTAACAGTCTGTCCTGTCATATTATGCTCATCTATGAAGGATACTAACCCTAATGTGTATTCTAGTGACATTTCTTCATCCAGTAAAGTGTTGTAATGAGGACGCCATCAAATGAGTTGCAAATGTAAATAACTTTATTTTTTTATAAAGGATATTAAAAGCTTTGTTACAACAATTCACTGACTTGCTGGTGCTATGGTAGTGTCTGACTGCATCAAAGTAAGGGTATGTCTACACTACAGCTGCTACAGCAGCACGATTACAGCGCTGCAGCTGTGTCCTTGTAGCACCACAGTGTAGATGCTTCCTACATTGACAGAAGGAGTTTTTCCATTGCTGTAGTTAATCCATCTCTTGGAGAGGCAGTAGCTAAGTCGATAAAATAATTCTTCCATTGGCCTAGCTGCATCTACGCCAGGAATTGGGTCGTCTTAACTGTGGCACTCAGGGTGCAACCCTTTGAGTGACATAGAGAGGTTGATCTAATTTTTAAGTGTAGACCAGATATAAAAATATTCATTATAAAGGTGTTCCTGAAATCTGCCCTTATCAACACATTGTTTCTTTTTTTTCTTCATCTTTTGGGTGGGGATATTCTCTAGTAACACAGACAGACAATAGCATTACTCCCTCCAGCCCACCAAAACAATTCACGTATATTACAGTAACACATCAGTCAGGAGAGAAAAGCATGTTTGAAAGATTTACAGAATACATTGATTCACAGAAAAGAAAAATACATGTAGATTAACAAATGGATGTCAACAATACATTCCTTTTCGAATCCTGAAAGATAATGTAATAATCTTTTGCAACTGTTCCTTGTCATTCTACCATTCAAGCTGCAGTCAGCTTTGCTTTTATTTGTATTTGTGCAGTGGGAAAGCCAGCTGAGTTTTGCTAGTTGGAAGCAGACCTTTCCTGTTTCTTAACTCCTAAGATTAAAAATCCTGAGATAAGATTTGTTTTCAGAAAATATTTTCTTTGGGTTTAGCTCACAATCATCGCAATGAGGGGGAGGGTTGAATCCTTTTAGAAAAGACGAGGCCTCATCTCAATTTAAGCAATAGGATAAAGTAGCATTTGTTTAACAAGAAGTGGCTTAACTCCTGTGTCTTTATAGCAGAGTGAGATTCCTTGAAAAGTATACTGGAAAGCAGCCTGCACTGTCCAATCTCCCAGAGACTAGCTTGTACTCCTGCTTAGTATCTGGTTGTCCCCTGTGGGAAGAATTAAGTGAACAATTTAGTTAAGTTGCTCTCCTTACCATCAAGTTAAAAAATGATTCCTGCACAACAGAAGTTGGGACTTGATCCAGTACCCATTGAAGTCAATAGGCGTCTTCCCAGTGACTTTAATAGGAGTTGGACTGAGTCCATAGACCATCAGATGTTGCTTCCAGTTACATCTGGAATAACTCTATTGAAGGAAGTTCGAGCTTCTCCTAGTTTGCACCCACATAACTGAAAGATACTCACCCTCACTAGGAAGTAAGGTAAGAGAGAAAAGATATCCTAGCGAAGAGGAAAAGCCTTAAGGTGTAATATATTGAAGAAATCAGCCTCATGTTTACAGTTCTGGGTCCTTGAGAAAAGATTATTTAGCAATTTCACTGAGGTGCCACTTGAGATAATCTTATTTGTGATCTTGAGCTGTTTTTGGCCCTGATCCCCACTGTACTTGGTAAATGACTCTAGGAGACTGGAGAAACATTGAAGGAATGTAAAAGTTTAATCGGTATAGAAAGATTAGAGTGGAAACGTTGAAAAGAATGGAAAGAAAAAAGGCCCAAAATATGAACCAGTTATATATGAAGTAAATATAGTAAGTCAAAAATTGGGGGACGGAGCATGCAAAGGATAGAAATCTCTTTCAGCTGCAATCAGTGTGCCATACAATACGGTCTCTAAAGCACACTCACTTGTGCCTATAGAATATAAAATAAAGTTGTTTGTCAAAAAACAAGGAATACATTTATATTACCTGCTTCTTCATTGTAGGCTTTTTAAAAAGATAATAAATATCTATAATAACATGACAATTGTAGAAGTGCAGATTTCACATATGCTCTTCAGTTAAATGCACCTCAAGATTTGATCGTAATATTTTCAAGAATTCACTCAATTTTAATTCCTGTGTTCATAAATATTTTCTTAAGGGCATCTCAAGGAGCTTTTTCCTTCTGATCTGTCACCGAGAAGCATTTTGTAACGCAAAAAGTGAGCTGCTCATTTGCACTAACTTGCTGTGGGTGAACATGCTGCCCTGCCTGGGGGAATGGGTAGGGCAGGCTGTAAACTCTAGCATGCCTGGTCTATATTAAAGCAACACTCTGGCTCTGCTCTAGCAGCCTTTCGCAGGCAAAACTCAGAAATAGCAGGATCTCGGTCATGTGACCTGTTTGTTAGAAACCCCTGTTTTAAGCACTTAAACATTTCCAAGGGGGAATTATAGGATTTGGGCTTTCTTCCTTGGGTTTTGCCATCCTGATGGAGAATTTCAATTCTATTTTAAAAGAGTGGCACCATTTTGTTGGGCTGGGTGTGAGTTACCTGAACCTGGAAAGGGGTGGGCTAGTTTCTTTTATGCTTAAAATGAATAAAAAATGCATAGCATGTCCAGACCAGCGATCTGCAAAGATGAAAGATAAGAAGCAGCTAAGCTTTTAATTACAACTGGCATTTCTAAGCTCACTGTCCTTTTTGTTATATAGTCCCATCTTTTGTGACACTGGCACAAGGTACAGAGTAAGCCCATCCTGATCCCAGGTTCATTTATTAATCTCACCCTAGTCTTAATATTTTAAAAATGAAAGGATAAATCAGCTGCAATTCTAATTCAGTCTTTACTCAGGAAGACCCGTTAAATATGAAATCTTAAGGGCCAATTCCCACCCTTTGATACATGCCCACTTTGACATATCTGAAGAAGCATTTCCCCCCCAAAATTCTGTTTATGATTTTCAAATTAGTATAAAAGCTGCATGGAAATCTGTTTGCGGTTCTTTACATGCAGCTTTCGTATAGCAAATATCACATCACTGTCAAGATAATTGCCTCCAACAAGAAAAGTGTATAGAGATATATACGTGTACACACACACACACACACACAAATCTCCAATACATGCCACTCTTTAGACATGGAAAGAAATGCCTCTTATATTATGAATGATAAAAATATCAATCTGAACAAAACAGATGTAGTTTGCCTTTAAGAAATGCTCAAGACACACCTTTTGAATTTGGGTAAATCATAAGCATGTTATTTTTAAAACTTCAGATTCACCCCAGATTTAGAGTAAAAATTAAATCTGCTCAGTTAAAACCTAAATGTTTGAGCTCTACCTGAGAAAATGAGAAGAGCGGAAAGACATGGGGTTTTGGAACCTGGAATCTATCCGTCAACCCAAGCTCAGGGTAGTTTCATCCTCTTCACATGACTTGCATGGAGCCAGATGCTCCCATCTATTTTGCCACATGATGAGCAGTCCCTTTCTCTACCAGTAGTCCTATTTAACTAAATAATAGAATTATATAATGTAGAGCTGGAAGGGACCTTGGCAAGTCATCAAGTCTTGTCCCCTGTGCTGAGGCAGGAATAAACCTAAACCATCCCTGACAGGTGTTTGTCCAATGTGTACTTAAAAACATCCAATGATGGAGATTCCACAACTTCTCTTGGAAGCCTATTCCAGAGCTTAACTACCTTTAAAGTTAGAAAGTTTTTCTTTGGTACCATGAGACAAGATACTACTGAGCATGACAAAGGGGAAGAATCTGACCCAAGATATATTGCACCCACTGGGTCAATGTAAATAAAAGTTCTATGGTTCCACCATTGGGTCACTCACATCACTGCTATCCACCCCTCACTAGCTTATGCAGGATTTGTGCACAGAGCCTTCATGCAGTCCACAGGGGATGCTAAGCCTCTCCCCACCTACAGCTGCTTTGCCCATTGCCCAGAGATATTTTAAAATCAAAACTGCATGTTTTCCTAAAAGATATGATCTAGTTCAAACAGGAATTAATTCAGGGAAGTGCTGTGGCCTGTGTTATACAGGACTAGACGATCACAATGGTCCCTTCTGGCATTATAATCTATGAATCTCCAGTGGAGTGGAGGACCAGTGCAAGGCTTTGCAAAGCACTGGTGAATTTCAGCCTTAGCCAGGGCCAGCTCCAGCATTTCTGACGCCCCAAGCAAAAAAAAAAAAAAAAAAAAGCCGTGATCGCAATTGCGATTGGCAGCGGCAATTGGAAAAAAAAATAAAGCTGTGATCGGCGGCGGCAGTTCAGCAGCAGGTCCTTTGCTCCTAGAGGGAGTGAGGGACCTGCCACCCCCGAATTGCCGCAGGTGCCGCCCCTCTCCCTTGGCCGCCCCAAGCACCTGCTTGTTAAGCTGGTGCCTGGAGCCGGCCCTGCCCTTAGCAAATAACTGATGCATTCAAAGATACAAAATAAATTTTTCAAAAGAGACTAAGGACCTTTTTCAAGCTAAATCCATGGGATTTACACACTTAGGCTATGTCTACACTGTAAGTCGACCTATGCTACTCAACTCCAGCTATGTGAATAACGTAGCTGGAGTCAACATACCTTAGGTCGAGTTACCACGGGGTCTACACTGCGGGGGGTCGATGGGAGAAACTCTCCCGTCGACTTACCTTACTCTTCTCGTCGGGGGGTAGAGAACAAGGGTTGACTGGAGAGCGATCTGCTGTTGATTTGGCAGGTCTTCACTAGACCCACCAAATCAACCACCGGTGGATCGATCTCAGAGCGTAGATCCTGGCTGTAGTGTAGACATAGCCTCAGGTACTTTTGAAAATCCCAAGGTGCCTATCTACATCTTTAAGTGCCTAAATGCCTTTACAAATCTGGCCCTAAGGGACTCAGAAATCTAAGGCCCATTCTACTGCTGTATTCTTATTGTTCAGTCATGTAATTTCCATCCATAGAGATTCTATGGTACAGTATGATTCATTTAAGATTCTCATCTTATTTGACTCTATGCTTTCTTTCAGATATAGTGCCGCTCCCCCACCAACGTCACCTGCTCTGTCATTCCTATATCTTTTGTACCCTGGTATTAATGTGTCCTATTGATTATCCTTATTCTATCAAGTTTCTGTGATGCCTGTTATACCAATATCTTCATTTAATGCCAGGCATTCTAGTTCACCCATCTTAAGATTTCCAGCATTTGTATATAAGCATTTGTCAGTATTTAGTTGCTCTCCACTTTGGGCAGTGGGGGTTGAAAGTTCTGGAAGAAATACCAAGGACTGAATGGACTTTGAGGGTCTTATTCTCCACGGCCTTGAACTTTGCGTAGTCATTTACACCTGGGGAAAGGGAGTGCAAGTGGGTCTAAAGTGCTACCATTTTGATTTGATACCATTTTGCACCTACTTTGTGCAAGTATAAATGACTAATGGAGGTGGCAAGGCAATAGCCAATCAAGCCAATTTCTCTCTCATTCCTCAGGGTGATCCTCCCAGGGTAGAATGGAGACACATTGGGAGGGAAACTTCTGCCCAGTGCGATGCTTGTCATGGATAAATAAGGACTTTCGACTCTCGGGATTTCAACCCACCTCCTTTTGCCAACACCAAAATTCAAAGAAAAAATTGAGGACCCAAAAAAAGAATAAAGGAGGCACTTTTTGGAAAGTCCCTGTCAGACAAGCTACTAATAATCAAGCTGTACCCAAGCTAGCCTGTGTAACCATGTGATCTAAGTAGTGTTGCCATGCCATCCCTGTTTATTAGGCCTAGTCTACATGGGAAAGTTTTACTAGCTATACCAATTATAATTATAAAGGTACGTCTAACCCTTGTGTGGACACTCTTATTCTGATATGAGTCGCTTTTTTCTTGGTTTAGCTTAAACTCCTTCCCCAGTGACATAAGCTAAACCAAAAAAGGCACACACACACTAGAATGGTGATTATACTGATAAAACTATAGCAGGTTAAATTCATATCTTAGCTTATACAAACCAAAACAACAACAACAACTCTTTGCCATGTGGATAAGGTCTCACACTCACTTTTTGCATCTTGTTTCACATTAGTGTGTAAGCTTTTCAGGGCAGGGACTGCGGTTCCCAGAGTTTGTATGATGCTTAGGACAGTAAGGCCCCAAGGTACACATGAGGCGTGTTTCACACATGGCAGGGGAAAAGCGATCAATACTTATGAGCCACCGTACAACAACAAAGTGTGTTTGTGCTTTAGGCAGCAAGAAGGCTGAGAAGAGTGCTGCTTTCAAGTTTCAGATTTCCAAGGGACTTTCACGAGAAACAAAAATGAGAATAAAAATTATCTTAAAAATTCTGGACAATGTCTTTATGTTGTTCTTGTGAGAATTTTTAAAATTGGGTTTAAACTTTAGAAGACTGATCAGTTTATGGGAACAGCTGGTGACTGGGAGGCAAATTTCTAAAGGTGTTTAGGTGCCTAAAGGTGCAGATAGATGCCTAGTGGGCTTTTCAAAAGTGCCTTAGCTTTTATAAATCTTACCGGGCGCCTATCCGCATGTTTAGGCATTTAAATACCTTTGAAAAATATGGCCCTAAGAGTATGTCTACACTGCATTGTATCCCGGGTCTGTGGGATCCGGGCTTGTAGACTCAGTGTTTCCAAACCCATGCTTGAGTGTCCATAGTGCAATGTACACTTGGGCATACAATTACTGGCCCCCAGGTCTCACAGCTAAGACATCCATACTGCACTGTGCAGACCTTCTGACTTCATCCACTCTGCAAAATGACACAGTTTGGACCCAAATCACAGTGAGATTCCAGCTCTGATCCAGCCCCCTTAGCCAGCTCCTAGGATCCAGGTCCTGAGTGCTGGCTTATCTGAATTAGATTGATTTGTGTGTGGATGGAAGGGGGGCTTGGTCTCAGAGCCTGGGCTTAGTGTGCAGTATAGACATACCCTGAGTGTTCTAATGGTTTTGGAACTGGGTTAGGTAGAAGGCCTAGGTAGGAGGTGGAAGCATCAAAATAGCTTCCAGCAGCTGGGAGACTGAGACTATGAACCAGAGCTAGTCCCAGAAAACACTATCTACCTGCTGATAGAATTTTTCCCTGTGTTCCCCATGCATCCTGCCTTCCTGCCCCCAGTTTCCAAACTGGCTCTTGGCTTGGAAAATGGCAGATGGGTTGGAGCAGATGTGCAGTGGGGAGGCCGGTTAGGCCGTAGAAGGAGGGAATTGGTCTCAGGAAGATGGCTCAGGTTAGGGTGCTTTCACGGAGAAAGGAGATCTGGATTTTGTGTGGGGAGAACGAAGGCTAAGCGTTTGAGAGCAGACTGGGGCATGAGAACAAACTTAGCTCTTCAAACAGTTAGTGTTACTAAAGCCCTACTGCAGAAAGTGCGCAAAAGTTCAAAATATTGTTGTGTAGGTACTATAAAAATAATCTATCCTTCATGTTTTGTTCTTTTCCACTTCTAAACAGCAAAGTTATATAGTAATAATACAGAAAAATAACTCAGAGAAGCCCACCAAATTCAGAGGATACTTCTGATCAAAATATAACCAAGTTAGAGTAGGACACATTTTCAGCTTAAACTACTTGATGCTGTCCCTTTGATATCCCAAAGTTCTTGATTCCTCATGCAAATAATTTTCCAAACTGTTCTAAGATCTGGTTAAAACCATGCACCACAGCCCATGATGTCAGTTAGAAGTAGTGGCACCTGGCCACAGTAATTCTTGATATTCTTGTTCGGAAATTTCATGCTAAGAATTTAATGTAAGTCAGTATGGAATATCGTAATTCACAAAAGCCATTTATGCTAAAATCATCACTCTGTCATAACTGCACACATTACTGTTAAAAGTCACAGAAGCAAGGAGGACCTTTATACAATGGGAGAGTTTTCACTTAATAATGTCCACTAACCAAAGAGATCCCCAAACTATTTCAATGGCCTTATTTTGTGGCGAGTAATGAGTTCTGAAGGCAGATGATAACCCCAAATCTACCTTGGCAGACAAAAGGCATAGTTTATGCCCAAATACCCACAGAGGTCATGTCAGATGTGATTATGGCGCCATCTTGTGGTTTAGGGGAAATGTACGGACAGGGCAGACTGCATACGTCAGGCTTGGCACATGCAGTAGACTGACTGTGACCGTAGGTTTTCTTTCAACTGTTCATTTCAGTGATCACCTAGCCTAAAAGGCAGCTTTTGCAGATTGTCAGTTTACTTACATCCCATTTGTTCTTCGGCGTGTGACTTCTGAGCTCATGTTGCAGCCAAAGTCTCGGACACCAGGGCCTGCTTGATCTGGTAAAAAAAGTGAATGTTGTGGTGAGTGTTTCAGTATTTGATCCAAACCCCATTGATTTCAGTGGGAGGCTTACCATTGACATCAATGGACTTCTGATCACGTCCTTAATGAAAGAAGACAAAGAAATAAAAAACCCAGACAGGCTGGCCCAAAGCAGTGTGTTACCTAAGCTACGTCATTTGTAGGAGTAGACTCAAGCAGTCATCAAGACTGTTGCTCAAATAGTAGTAAGATTCTCCTTGTCTGTGCAGAGAGGCAACTTGACCTCTCCTACAAAACCCCTGTCAACCAAATGGAAACCTAAAGCATTTGATTTCCCCTCCAGGATCCTGGGAAGGTGATTAGTAAGTAAAATAAAGTTAAAGAAAAGTTTCTGGGCAAATTCAATGCCAGTAGTATACAATCCAAAAGATCTAATCTGCATTTCCTAGGCACTCATTCCTCCCAGGAGTGCCACTGGGTTCATACTCTTTTGCAATGAGACTAGGGCCCGAAACACAATAATGGTGATGCAATTTTTTTCAAATGCACTAGGAATAAATGCACTAGGTATAAGGTCATCTCAGTGCGCTCTCATTATTTTCACTTGCAAACAGTGATTTGATAACTTGACATCATACTTTAAATTATGATGATGGTTAGTTATGCATGTGTTCAGTGCCTTGATCCCTGGGGCTTCAATCCCCACTGCCAAATATCAAGAAGATCTCTGACCCAAAGAACTTACAGTCTAACAGACCGAGCTGTAGGCTGTATGTTAATGATATTGCTGTTTCCATTCTCCCTCTCCCCAGTTTCATTATTATTTAAACATCTGTAGCACAGGAGGCCCCAAGAGCGATCAGACCCCCATTGGGCTAGGCCCTATACGCACACACAAGAGCCCCAAAGAGCTTATAGTCTAAACAGACAAGGCAGATAATGTGTGGGAGAAAAATAAATATAATTGTCCTTATTTTACAGAAGTGAAACTGAGGCACAGTGAGATTCAGTGACTTGCCAAAAGTGGCACAAGCAGTCTGCGGCAGAGCGTGGAACTGAAGCTAGGTCTTGTGAGTCATAGTCTAGTGCTTGAAGCAAAAGCCCATCCCTCCTCTCATGTCCCATTACAGTGGTGTCACAGGGTGGCTGGGCCTTTAAGGGGAGATGAGCCCCAGTCCACCTGTGACAAATTTAACTCATCTCCCCAGGTGGGGAGAATAAGTAATGAGCAATGTCATGTGACAGACAGGTTATCTGGCTAAAATCTGGCCTCTGGCTGCAGATAAGAGAGGCCTGGAGAAGCACAAGAGAAAAGCATCACAGGAGTAGAGCTAGTAACAGAAGCAGATTCTGGGACAATGGCCAGGCTCCAGGGAGGAAGCCCAGGGGCCAATATTTCTGAAAAGGAACAGAGAACTGAAGGGGAGCCTAAGAGAGATGACAGCATCAACCATGGAGTGGGTGCAAGAAGCTTCAGTAGTGTTTGATTTGTTTGTAGTTTTGAGGTCTACTGAGGGGCTCCAGAGAGAAGCCCTGGGACCAGCTACTTTGCAAAGACAAGTGTGATTAAAGAAGAGCCCAGGAGGAGCCCAAAGAGGACTTTTGTTTTTAAGTTCTATTTAATTTAAGACTTTGCTGCTGACCAATGTAGAGGTGCATGAAGGGAATTTGAAGAGGCTGCTGGAAAAAGCTAGTTTGGTACTGAACAGTTACAGCTGGACTTGGTACCCCAACAAGAGATTGAACTCTGAGACTGACCCAGCCAGAGGTCTGAGCCACACAAACCTCCCAGAGAGATAGAAAACCCTGGTGAGGGGAAACTGAGGCAGAATGTTACAGCACCCACCCCAGGTCATAAGGGGTCGCTCAGGAGATGACTGCCTGGCCATGTGTGGGAAACATTCAAATGAAGTTGGGCAAGTTTGCCCTCTGCAATCTGCTTTGTGAATCTATCACATACTGTATATGCAAACTTCTATGACCTAGATAGATATTTTGCACCCACAAATACAGAATATTCTCTAGATATCCACACACCAAGAGCTTGTCCATGAGGAGGAGATAATTTTCCCCTTTGAACACATTTCAGGTGGCAACTTCAGGCTCAGAAATGTCTCATAAGAAGGTTGGGCTTAGCTTTTGTTTGACTCTGAAAGCTTAAATTGCTGCACCAGCATTTGTTTTTTAACATGTTATTGGGTTTATAATTTGACCTTCCAACATTGTCCTTAGCCGAGACCAGGCATTTCAAGGAGCTTTATGAAAACCCTTTTTTTTTTTTTTTTTTTTTTGAAAACCCTTTTGGCCTTTTCTGGATTTTGAGTCCAGTTCCCATAGGACGGGTGTCTACAAAACTCCTTCCCAGGCCTCACCATTCCTGGCTTTAACCGGCCTCTTTGATGGCAGTTTCAGGAGAGAGTAGATCTGAGCTGGAGGGAGCACCTTGTTAAAATGATGCCACCATGCTGAATACAGAAGGATGGGATGATTCCCTTTCAGATTTCCTAGTTCCCTTCTGTAAGTGCTTGCATCCCATGTACCCAGGGTTTACTCCAGACAAAGGGCAGTAATAATACAGAAGCCTTTTGTTAAAATATAGTCAGCACATCAATTACAGTGTGGTCAAGGATGGATTGACATGTAGCTTCACAGATGTGGCCCTTGCAGGGAAAGACTGAGGCTTATTATCAGGGCAGTATGGTGAACTTGTCTCTGTTGGCACTGCCTGTGTTCTATTTTCCCTGGAGCTAAACAGAGACCTTTCCTCTACACCAGTGTTTCTCAATGACCAGTCCATGGACTGATGCCAGTCCGTGAGATCTCCCTGACATAGTTTCGGAAGGCAGCAAGCTGGTCCCTCGGATCAAAAATGTTGAGAAACACTGCTTTACACAACTGTCAATACAGGTTTTTTCACGAGCAACTTTAATTTTAAAGTTACTTACTTGAAACACTTGGTAACTCAATGTAGTTTAGTTGTTTGCTGTATGAACAGGCTAAATGGTTGCATTACTGTGAAAACAATCAAACAGTTGGTGCACAGGAAGAGGCACGCTATCAGGAGGGTGTAGGTTTGTGCTCTTCAAGTGAATGTTCTTGGTTCAGTGAGAGCTATACAATGCAACTTACAAGGACAGCAATAGACAGAGCAACATGAACCGATAGCGCCCTCTGGTGGGGGAAGAAATTAACAGGAGCTTTCATCCTTCCCTGTCTCACATTGTTTCTCTTTCTGTATGATTCTCCCGCGTTGTCTTATTCTTTCATCCACATATCTAGTATGATTATCGTACTGGGGGTATGAATAAAGGCCTGTACTGGATAATAAAATGAGTTAATATTAGGGGAAGCAGCAACACATGCCTGTTGGAGCAGGGGCAGGGCATTAGCCTTGATTTGATCACTGACTTTGCTGTATGACTTTGAGCAAGTCATTTGTCCTTTGTGCCTCTTTTCCCACCATGTTTGTAAAATCGGGAGGGTTGTACCTGTTGGAGATCTTCAGCTGGAAGGCACTGTATAAATGTAATGTATTGTTATCATGAAACTGTGGGCTTTTCCATAGTTAATCCTATTTATCTGCTGCCATAAATTGCACTGTCCCTTTAATTTAATGTTGTCCTTTTGTCCTCAAGGAGGGGAGGGAGAGAGAAGAGATTTTTCTGAGACTCCCATATTTTGACACTCCCATATAACGACAGGCCTGCTCAAACAAGCTCCTTTGCATTATTGTCTGTGTATCTTTAATGCATGAGCCTGACCTCAAAACTCCATGTCCTTTTCATGGATTTACTTCTAAGCACTAATTCATACTTTTGTCACAAAATAAAATATGGGCCTTGGAGTGTGGGGAAATAAATAAAACAGGATTCATTTCAAGTGAGTACAAAAATCCAAGGTGGGATTAACCTGTGACTCTCGGCTTTCTAAAGGACTTTACTAAACCATAGCAGCTACAGCATAGGGGACATGCTAGAGGCATCAAGGGGATGGGGTAGGACATGGCCAGAGCATATGTGTACCTATGGGAAAGCTCTAAGTGGCCATTGCAGCTGAGCATAGGTTAGAGCAGCTTTGAGGTTGTTCTAATGCAGTGGTTCCCAAACTTGTTCCACCGCTTGTGCAGGGAAAGTCCCCGGCTGGCCAAGCCGGTTTGTTTACCTGCCGCGTCCACAGGTTTGGCCGATCGCGGCTCCCAGTGGCCACGGTTCGCTGCTCCAGGCCAATGGGAGCTGTTGGAAGCAGTGACCAGTATGTCCCTCGGCCCGCGCCACTTCCAGCAGCTCCCATTGGCCTGGAGCAGCGAACCGCAGCCAGTGGGAGCTGCGATCCACTGAACCTGCGGCTGTGGCAGGTAAACAAACTGGCCCGGCCCGCCAGGGGCTTTCCCGGCACAAGCGGCGGAACAAGTTTGGGAATCACTGTTCTAATGTAAGCTGGGTGCTGGGCCACCCTCTCCTGAGGCTCAGAATACTAGTGGCACAAAGGTGGCCGTTCCCCCCGCCCCCCTCTTCCATTCCTGAACCAAGTGCAGGAACAATGGAAAGAAAACCTTGGGGAGTTGGGTCGCAGTGAGCATGTTCACCTCTTCCTAGGTCTGGAGGAACAATGCTTCCCCTCTCACTGTGTCATGTCAAGAAAAACTTTAGTCTTCCCACCATCCCGAGAGACTGGTTTGGCTGTGGCATGTTGACTGCCTCTGACCATGACCGCAGAAGGGCTGGCTGCCTTGAAATGTCTGAGAAGGTTTAATTTTTTAGATTGCAAGCCAGTAACCATAGCTGTTGACTTGTGCCCTTGCTTAGTGCTGGAGTTTCCTTCCTTATGATACACACGGGAGATGGAGCTGAAGAGCTACTTCATAGGAGACCAGGAACTGTCATTTCTTTATGGTCTTTCTTGTTAGGCTTGGACAGACCATCCCAGCAACTGGAGAGATCTCCTTGTACCTTCACCTCCTCAGTTTAACTTTGCCCACAAGTCAGAATCAACCATGTTTCAAAAATCCAAGGCTGAAATTGTGTCCCACTGAAGTCAATGGCAAAACTCCCTGTGACTTCAATGGGGACAGATGTCATCCCAGGTATTTGGCATATTAGGATTTTGTCTACCTCTGCTGGCCTGTCTCAATGCTGATAACCCAGCAATACATTTTCCCTGCCATGAGAAAATATATTTTAACATATGTTGAAACTGTGTTTGTTTTGTCTCCCAGCTGGACTTCAGAAAGGGTTTCTTACTTCTCAGTCTTTTGTCCAAGATTTATACAATCAAAGCATGATTAAGAAAGACCCCATACCATTAGCCACCTAACACCAAATTGTGTATCATCTGTGAGCCTTCTTCCTTTGTTTGGAGTCTATTTTCTTCCTCAAAGGGATAATCTCCTTAGACAGGAGAAATTCCATAAATGTCTCCTCCACTTCAGTGTGAATATGATCTAGATTGGAGGTGCTGACCAGCTCCCTGGGTTGGTTGGTTGTTTTTGTTGGGTTGTTTTTTTGTTGTAATTTTCTAACACTGGCTTTCCAAAGATGATGGACAGGAAGGAGACTGACCATTTTGCTTATAGACTTCCCTCATCTGTTGCACTGGAGGCCAGCTTTCCCTTTGTTGAAGTGGATCTCCCTCAAAGGACAAATCTATCAATTCAAGGTATTCAACTAACAGATTTGGTCTGTAGTCAATGAGTTTAGTGGTACTGGATATCTAGACCATCTTTACCTTCAGTAGCTTTCACTGAGATGGTAGTGAAGTCCATGGGAGTGCCTTAGGCAGGGACCACTTCATAAATCCCGTGGAATGATAACCTGGGCTGACGAGCTGGAATGTGGGAAGCTGAGACAATGGGACTGGACATAAATATCTATTGAGCTGGGTCAATGTATTTATCTCCCACCACCATAATAGCTGAGCATCTGTGTCATGTTGCACTCTGGAACCTCTCTTCCCTTGTTCCAATTTCACTGTTTTGCCTTGATCTGATAAAGGTAAATAGTGTCTGAGGATAGGTGGAGTGTCAGAGGGTAACAGAGACCTTTAGGGAAAGTAGACTTAGTCCTTCTGTGCCTGAACAGGTGTGCCCTTGTTAGATCTGATTTTGTGGGTTGTGTAGCACCTGTATATTAACTAGCATAAGAAGTGTGGCTGGGGGACCAGGAAGAAGGCCAGGAGGCCAGAATGAGAGAGGCCTTAGTGGCACAGACTTTCCTGAGACAGCCTGAGGAGCTAATGGCTGTGAAACTTGAGGGGCCAGAGGCAGACTGTCCTGAGCCAGGAGAGGCTGGAGGGAAACCTAAGAGGTGGGGAAGCCTAAAGGCTCAGAAGCCTATGTATTTGGATTACAGTTTGGATACCTCAGGCCTGGGTTTGAGTAATTGAAGTTAATAAAATCAACCCCAAGAGGGGCCACAAAGTTCATGATGTAGTTCCTGGGGGATCAAGGGAATCGGAGGTGGGCGGAGACTGAGCTGTGATCGCTGTTGAGTGGCCAGCCTGCTGCAAAGGGATGCCTCCAGTGGAGCTGAACTATTACATGGGCCCATTACTTCCTCAGCCATGAATCAGCTAGTGGAAGTGTCTCTCTTCACCCGGGAGAAGGGAGGGGGAGTATGTTCCACTCTTTGAAGGGATATAGTGAATTATTTCCCTCGCTGTATTACTGGGGAGTCCTGAAGGGACTGTGCTTCTCAGCCACAAAACCTTCCAGGGCCTCCTTACCCCAGTCCCACATTGCCCTTTTGTATAGACTCCGGGCTAAAAGCTCAGTCTAGCCCTGAATAAATGGCTGGTGGTGTTACAATTCAACACTATACTTTAGTTAAACTTGGCAGTGATTCTTCACATATGTTGATATTTACAGCTTGCCTTGAGCAATCACTTTTGCAGCTGGAACCATTCCAACTGTGGGACTTAGTACACATTTGAATATTTATTAATTTGCATTTCAACCCAGGAGAGGAAGAAAAGAAGAGAAGGAGCTTTAAATGTTTTACTCTGGATGTTAGTGGCAAGATCAGAGGAGTCTCCGTTGAATTCAGAGAGCGATGACTATCCTAGAAACCAGAACTGCTCAGAGAGGGCCTGGACCCATCAGACTCTTGAAATATCAGCCTGTTTCTTTCTATGACAAAAGTGGTAACATTATAGCATGAATTGTGATTAAGGTACATTTCTAAAGCTTTTTGAGCTTTTTAAATCATGTATTTCTTACTAAAGTCAATGGGAACCATAAAATACTTGTTCCTAAAAACTGGTGCATCTCTTGAAAACTTTGCCCTTTAAGGTGTAGAAAAACCTAAGTTTACAAGATATGAATACCTAGTGGTTTGCTAGTGCAGTGATGTGCACAGCCAAGCAGCACGTTCACATTCTGGACAGTACATCTCACTCTCCAAGCCAGCAGAGGCAATCCTCTTTGGTCCTAGGGAATTCATCATATGTCAGTCAATAGTACTGCTGCGGGAGTGGCCTTGTGATGAAGCTGAGGAACCTCACACCAGCACGAAAAGGGTCAAAGAGAGCCTATGGGCCCAGCTAGCCCTGCCCCGCTCTACTTGTAGGCAATGCCAGGCCTGGAGGGGGAAGAAAAGGAGAGAACCTGGCTTGTTCTGGACTGACAGATGAAGGGGCAGGAGTTAATTCTGCCTCTCTGTATGTGAGGGGAGCATCTCTCTAGGCACCTGACAGCTGGGACTGCTACTGGGGAAGAAGCACTGCATCTCTGACCAGGAGAGACTGTTGAGGAGACCAAGGAGTACCCAGCTGTGAGTGAACTGTGTGACTGATATACAGAGACACTGTGGGGCTAGTCACCCTCCTCCCCCTCCCCCAGTCATATGTCTGCCCCACCCAAAGGATGCTGCAAAAAAGTCCACAAGGGGATGTTACTTTAGTTGAGTCACTACAGACTGTTTGGACCATAGGGGCCATGCCCCAAACTGAAGGGGCAGAGGTAGGAAGTAGCCCAGGGCAGTGGACTTAAAACTCTCTGCTAGGAGGACACTGCAGATTCTGCTTCACACAAGGCCCTGAGCTGGGACCTGGTGGAGATGGAGTGCTGAGCCCCCTACCACATGCCCTTAAAGGCTGAGGCACATCTGCCAGGGATGGAAGGGGCCAGAAGCCCAGCATGCCAACCAGGCTGCCTGGCCCTCTGAGCCCCCTCTTACAGGCCTTAAGGAAGAAGGAATGGGAGTTCATTTCAGCTCTCAGAAGAAAGTCCTGCTACTAGAAAAGCTGTATGCAAACCATGGTGAAGTTATATAAAAGGAGAAAAAAACTACAAGGCTTTGTCAGGCTTGGGCAGATCCTCAACTGCCATTTTTAATAATGTTGGCTAAACCACTGGCATCAACGTTAGATGTAAATGCTACATTGCTCTTTCACTGACTCTTGTCCTGGGTATACTTTAAGGTTCCCCTTTGACACCAGTTCTGTTTTTCTTTCTAAATTTGTCCTTTTGAGAGAAAAAAACAAAACAAATTTCCACCCTTTTGAAAAAGAAGTATTGTGTAGAATCATACAGTGTCTGGAACCTTGGGGAACGAACTTACAAGAGAAATGTAATAGCATCCAGGCATACATCTGTGGAGCAGGAGGGAAATAACTATTGCTTTTTTATGAATATTATATTTACCTACTTGAAATTATTCTGACTGATTGCATGAAGGACTGCAAAGGGGTGTAAGGCACTGGTTGCCTTATAACCATAACAGGATGTTGACAATAGGGGGTGTTGCAGCCTAGTGATTTTGTCTGAAGTTGGGTGAATCATAGAGGTCTCCTCTAGGAGAATGTAGATAGAATCTTTAACTTGGAAAGAGTCCCAAATGGAGATACTGGGGGAGAGATTACAGGTGCAGCTCACCACACACCCATTACAACATCCATCTAAATCAATCAGGGCCCAAACAAAATGGCATATTTATATAGAATCTGAAATTCATATACTGCCATTTGAGGTACCTCCTGATGAACTTGGACTGAATCTGTTTACAGTAGATGCATATATATTGGCCCACTGAAAGTTCAGCAAAAATATATTTGGCAGCAAGTGAAAATCTCTGAGTTTCGCAAAGATTTGTATGATTAATCTATTTCATTCCAATGAATTTTTTGAGAGTGTTATATTTTATTTAATCTTAGAACTTCAAATTCTATTAAAGCCTGTGGCATCTCTAATATAAAGAAGGAACCTACACTTAAGTCACACTCCTGTTGTACAAGTATCAGGGGGTAGCCGTGTTAGTCTGTATCTACAAAAACAACAAGGAGACTGGTGGCACCTTAAAGACTAACAGATTTATTTGGGCATAAGCTTTCGTGAGTAAAAACCTTACTTCTTCGGATGCATAGAGTGAAAGTTACAGATGCAGGCATTATATACTGACACATGGAGAGCAGGGAGTTACTTCACAAGTGGAGAACCAGTGTTGACAGAGCCAATTCGATCAGGGTGGATGTAGTCCACTCCCAATAATAGATGAGGAGGTGTCAATTCCAGGAGAGGAAAAGCTGCTTCTGTAGTGAGCCAGCCACTCCCAGTCCCTATTCAAGCCCAGATTAATGGTGTTGAATTTGCAAATGAATTTTAGTTCTGCTGTTTCTCTTTGAAGTCTGTTTCTGAAGTTTTTTTGTTCAATGATAGTGACTTTTAAATCTGTAATAGAATGACCAGGGAGATTGAAGTGTTCACTTACTGGCTTATGTATGTTACCATTCCTGATGTCCGATTTGTGTCCATTTATTCTTTTGCGGAGGGACTGTCCCGTTTGGCCAATATACATGGCAGAGGGGCATTGCTGGCACATGATGGCATATATGACATTAGTGGATGTGCAGGTGAATGAGCCCCTGATGGTGTGGCTGATGTGGTTGGGTCCTGTGATGCTGTTTCCAGAGTAGATATGGGGACAGAGTAGGCAACGAGGTTTGCTACAGGGATAGGTTCCTGGGTTGATGTTTCTGTGGTGTGGTGTGTAGTTGCTGGTGAGTATTTGCTTCAGGTTGGGGGGTTGTCTGTAAGCGAGGACTGGCCTGCCTCCCAAGGTCTGTGAGAGTGAGGGATCATTTTCTAGGATAGGTTGTAGATCGTGGATAATGCGCTGGAGAGGTTTTAGCTGGGGGCTGTATGTGATGGCCAGTGGTGTTCTGTTATTGTCCTTGTTGGGCCTGTCCTGCAGTAGGTGATTTCTGGGTACCCGTCTTGCTCTGTCAATCTGTTTCCTCACTTCCCCAGGTGGGTATTGTAGTTTTACGAATGCTTGATAAAGATCCTGTAGGTGTTTGTCTCTGTCTGAGGGGTTGGAGCAAATTCGGTTGTATCTTAGGGCTTGGCTGTAGACAATGGATCGTGTGATGTGTCTTGGATGGAAGCTGGAGGCATGTAGGTACGTATAGCGGTCAGTAGGTTTCCGGTATAGGGTGGTGTTTATGTGACCATCAATTATTTGTATTGTAGTGTCCAGGAAGTGGATCTCTTGTGTGGACTGGTCCAGGCTGAGGTTGATGGTGGGGTGGAAATTGTTGAAGTCCAGGTGGAATTCTTCAAGGGCCTCCTTTCCGTGGGTCCATATGATGAAGATGTCATCAATATAGCGCAAGTAGAGGAGGGGCATTAGGGGACGAGAGCTGAGGAAGCGTTGTTCTAAGTCAGCTATAAAAATGTTGGCATACTGTGGGGCCATGCGAGTACCCATAGCAGTGCCACTGACTTGAAGGTATAAGTTGTCCCCAAATCTGAAGTGGTTGTGGGTGAGGACAAAGTCACAAAGCTCAGCCACCAGGCTTGCTGTGGCCTCATCAGGGATACTGTTCCTGACAGCTTGTAGTCCATCCTCATGTGGAATATTGGTGTAAAGTGCTTCTACATCCATGGTGGCCAGGATGGTGTTTTCAGGAAGAACATCAATGCATTGTAGTTTCCTCAGGAAGTCGGTGGTGTCTCGAAGATACAACTCCTGTTTTAGTGTATCAGAGGGGTAGCCGTGTTAGTCTGAATCTGTAAAAAGCAACAGAGGGACCGGACCCTCTGTTGCTTTTTACTCCTGTTGTACACGATTAGATAATAGCTGAACAGCGATAAGCTAAAAACATGTTAACATAAAATTCTGTATGTTGTGCAAATCCATCTAAAAACAATCTGGGCAAAATCCTGGCCCCATCAACATCAATGGCAAAACTTCCATTGACTTCAATGGGGCCAAGATTTTACCCGCGGCTCTTAAACTTTTGATGCTGTTTCCATCCGCTTTTAATATAAGCTTGAAGGTAAAAGTTTATTACTGGAGCTATATTTGTAAGATACATGAAAATAATGATGAATGCACATATAAAATTCAAGGAACTTTTTAATGAATATTCATAGATGCATATGCAATTCAAGGAGCCTTGCAATGATCCCGGTCTTAAGGGGTCTCAATACAATAACTTATGAAATCGGACATCTCAAGAAGTGAATCCTAGAGACAGTGACCCATTGACTTCTGTGCAGCTATCCCAGTTTACACAGGCTGAGAATCTGGACTGGCATATGGAAATGAATGAATTCATGTATGAAGGAATAAATATACAGAAGAATATGTTCAAATCACACATTGCTGGAACCATAATTCTCGTGCTTATGGCATCGGCTTTTTTAAACTTAGAGTCGGGATAATTTTCTCACTAACTTAAAGCAATAATTTACGGTTACTATTAATTCAAGGGCCACTTAATGTGAGGGAATTTCTTATGCGTCTGCTGCTGAGAAGTCTTAATACATCCCAACTTAGTCATAAAACAGACCCTTCAATCTTGAACCTTTGGGGCTGAGTACGCAGAATGGCAAACCTAACATCTCTGGGTCAACTGAAGGTTAAATGAAGATACACCTCTACCCCGATATAACGCGACCCGATATAACACGAATTCGGATATAACATGATAAAGCAGTGCTCCGGGGGGGCGGGGCTGCGCACTCCGGCAGATCAAAGCAAGTTCGATATAATGTGGTTTCACCTATAACGCAGTAAGATTTTTTGGCTCCCGAGGACAGCGTTATATCGGGGTAGAGGTATATTAAAATCCATAGGAGTGACTCAAGCGGTCCCCAAAATAATATAACTTGATTCCTATCTTGTAAAGTCTGGAAGAAATCAAGAAGAGCAATAGAAGAGGAGAAGAATGTAACCTTTTTAAGGTAAATAATAAAGGGGCAAGTTCTGCACTCTGTGCTGCCTCGTTTTGTGTGTTTGGTTTAATTCAATCAAGAATAAGGGGGACGAGGCAGATTGCTGTGCTCATTTAGGCTTATCTACATTACTTACTCTAGGGGAGGGGCCTTCGCCGCTTGTATGTAATATACATGCCAATGAGGGAATTTCCAGAACTCCTGCCAATAAAACCTTCATGCCACCACTCATCACAATTTGCTTTGTTTATGTCACATTTTCAAGAACAGTTATTTTTACATTTTAAGACATTGATTGATACCAAATTTCATATCCCTTTGATTCAAAAGGCAGATTAGTTGTGCAGTGATAGAAAAATGAGAGCTAATATATTATTAAAACCTTTAAAAAATTTCCTTTAAATAGCTTTTCTCTAAATCAGAGTATCATATTTTCAAGGTCCAGTATCTTAATGGTGCCAGGGCTAGAAAGGGATACTGTATATATCCAATGTGGACTCCCAGCTCTACAATGGCATACTGCAAGGTATTGAACCTTAATTTTTGGTCTGGACCAGTGTCATGTTCATCCCTCACTGTTGCCTGATCCACAGGTATATTTAAAAAATAAAGTCTGTTTGAAGCTGCCCAGAGGATTGGAGTGCTAGTAGTCTGGGCAGAAATGGTTTGGGTAAGGTCAAAGGTGCACAAGAAATTCAGTTTATCATGATTTAATCCATGGTTACTCAAATATGTAGATTTATTACTTCTCATCCTGCCCACTTCTGTAGTTTAAATATATAAAGGAAGCATCTGCAATCTCTGAAAATTTCCATGCTGAGGTGTTTTGGTTTGTTTTTTCTCTCTCTTCGTAGTGAGTTTAGTGCTCAGAAAAGCTACCAGGTTGAGGTCTGAGCCTTCTCTCTATGTAATGAATTAATTACAACACAGGATTCCCCAAATGCCTGCTAATGTATCTCCACTATCCAAAGGTTACTTATTGGGATGAAAGTGTAGTTGGAGTCTGATCATTTTTGCTGGAAATGTGAGTGTTAATTGTCATAGTGGCCTTTGGAAGGAACTTGATTAAGACTGCCAATTTATTTCACATAGGGCACCAGGTAATTAAAATGTAAGATGATAATAGTAAAGTGGGGACAGGTTCTTTATCCCATTCCCAATCATCTAAGCCAGAGGCTCCCAAACTTTTCTTATTGCATACTTCCTTCCAGATTTACCAGCTGCCTGCATACCCCTACCAGAATACAGGTTTTGTTGGAACTCAGTCTTGAGTCTGCCATCAGTTGAGATGTCCAGGAGATTCTCTTGTTCTTTTATTGACAAGTCTTGCGGCATGGGTACTTCAGAAAAATGAGTGAAAGGGTAGCAGACCCATCTGTTTGTGTTTCCCATTGAGGGAAAATACTCACGTAATTGCTTCGCCAGTTCAGTGAGATGTTGCTTGATGTCATCTTTAACACTGTCCTGCAACTGTAGTTCAGTCATTGTCAGGAATTCATGCATGTTTGGGAAAATTTCAGTGTTGTTTTCTTCCACGCCGTGAGCCCAGAATTCCAGATTTCTTATCATTGACTCAGTTTTGTCCTGGACATTGTAGATGGTTGCATTCAGCCCTTGAAGTCCTAGATTTAGCTCATTCAGGTGAGAATATATCTGACAAGTAACCCAGCCAGGAGAGCCACGCCGTGTCATGCAGAGAGTGAGAGAGTGGGAATGGGTGGTCTGTAAAGAATACCTTGATCTCAGAGTGAAGTTCAAAGATACATATCAAGACCTTGCCCAGTGACAGCTATTGAACCTCTGTGTGGAGCAATAGGCTGATGTGCTCGCTTACCAACTCTTTACATAAAGCGGAAAAGCTTTTGGAATTCAAGGGTCAAGCTTTTATAAAATTTACCATCTTCATAGCATTGACCTGCACCTCCTTCAATTTGGTAGGCATGCCTTTGGCAGCAAGTGCTTCCCTATGCATGCTGCAATGCACCTGCATCACATTGGGAGTGAGTGCTCTGATACGTGTCACTGCTCAACTATGCCTACCAGTCATTGGCTTTGCTTCATCGGTACAATGCCAATACATCATGACCAGATGATATCATCTTGATTTATGAAGCTGTCAAGCAACTGGAAAAATCAAATCAGCTGGTGTTCTGGTAAGCAGTGTCTGGCAAAACAAAATGTCCCCCTGTACTGCACCTTCATAAATGTACCACACATACACCAGAAGGTGAGCTAAGCCTGCGTCGTCCAGGGATTCATCCAGGTGCAGAGCAAAGTACTGGGTGCTAGTGACATGGTTCCTCATTGGCCATGTCATCAATTCGACGTGACAGTGTTGTTTGATAATGGCACTAACTGAATTAATTTTGTCTCCTTCTCTCCAAGCATAGTGCATACCATGTCTGCAGCTGCAGGTAGTATTAGTTCCTCTGCTATGGTGGGAGGTTTTCCTGACTTCGCTACTCTGTAGTGCATTAAGTATGATGCTTCAAGGGCCTTAATATTATTTCAGCAGCAGCAGAGTGCAAAACTTCTTGCTCGCCATTAGCTGTGCCCACGTCCGCTTGAAAAATTCTGGTGGTTTGTCCTTGTGTTGGTCATGTTTTGTTTCCAAGTGTCCAAGAAGAGATCGTTAGGCTGTTGTTTGATAGGTCTTCACCACATAACACACTGCGGCTGAGGGTATTCACTGTCTCCAGTCCAAGTAAATTCCATTTCAATGTGCTTTTCATCAGATTTACATCTGTTTGATATAGATCCTGTTTTGTCCCTGGTGTCAACATTTCACTTCACAGGCTGAGATCTGCATGTTGAGTCAGTAGTTGTTGTCTCACCAGCAATTTCAGCAAGTGCATTGGTACTGACAAGACAAATTTCATCACTTCACTTCTCATCACTGATACTTTGTGTGTTCTTCTTAACACTACCTGTCTTTAGCCATCTGTTCATATTTCACTGTTAGGTACAGATATAGTTATATGGCGACATATACATCCGAAAAAAATCCCTAAGTTCTGAGCTAAGTTGCTGGGCAACTGAACCTGAGCTGTACGGTGATTGGAAGTGAGACCATTGTACGTCAGCAACTCTGTGTATCTGTGTTCTCAATGGTACATCTTGAAGTAAATTAACTACTGTATTCTGCATAACAAATTCCCAGAGTTTTAAAGCTTTGTCTGAGTAGCCTATTATGAACATGCAATAAATAAAATAATTAATAAATAAAATCTGCCATTACACAATTTCTCCCACGTATCCCTCCCCCCGAGATGTCTCTCATACCCCCAGGGTACATGTACTACTGTTTGGGAACCCCCTGAAAAGCCATCCAGTCCCTCACTGTGTTGGGGGCTTTTATTTTGTTTTTTGGCTTTGCTAATGTGTACGCATTTCTTTTTTTTTCTGGATGTTCTGACTCTTCAAATTGAAACTTCCTTCAGTTTTTTTACCTTGTCTATCTGCTTGTGCTGGTTTAAGTAACTTCTGTGTAGGATTCTTTCTCTGTGGTTCCATGTGCCCCCTCTCATGGAAGTACCCAGATTCCATTTTTCTAGGTGGCTGATACACCCCCTACTCTGCCCCAAGGCCCCACCCCCACTGTGCCCCTTCCCCCAAGGCCCCACACTCACTCCGCCTCTTCCTGCCCCCCCATCCCTTCCAGCACACCACGCCCTCGCTCTGCCTCTTCCTGCCCCCGCTCCACCCCTTCCCCAGTGCCCTGTCCTTGCTCCACCTCTTCCCACCCCTGCTCTGCTCCCTCCCCCAATGCCTCCCACCAAACAGCTCATTGGCAGGGGCTGCCAATCAGCTGATCGGTGGGTGGCTGGTGCTGAGCACCCACTATTTTTTTTTTCTGTGGGTGTTCCAGCCCCGTAGCACCCACGGAGTTTCAGTCTTAAAATCTGTGGGAACTTCTGTGCATATAGATTCCCCAAAGGCCCTATACAACCAGAATGGCCCTCTGCTCTCCTGCCCACTCCCTTCATCATCCTGATAGCCACACTTCTCTTTAGTACCGTTGCCTGTGGGAACCCTTCAAGGAAGTTTCCCCAGTATCCACAAGGGGCATGGAAGAAATAATATAAGAAGAATGCATTAATTTTTACCACTTCTATTGATATTTAGAAAAAGGGAAAGGCGTGTCCTTCTTTGGCCCAGTCTTGGTCATCCCATTCCCTCTCATGGCTCACATTGCCTCAGCCCAATAGAGAATTCTCCTCATTTTTCCAGAGGAGAGAGTGGATGCTTCTGTGAAGATGGCTGATGCCCATTTGTGTGGGGAGGGAGAGATCCATATGGAAGAACCTCTCTTAGCTGGAAAATCAGGGGAATAGGGGGAATTGATTGGTCCCTCAATATTTTAGTTCTAGAGGATGGGATCTGTGATAATCCCATGCAGTATCTTTGGGGACCATATTGTATTAAGTTTATGTATCACTATGGGTTAGGGATTGTATGTAACTCCCAGGGGGAAGAGATACCACAACTCCTTCAAGAACCAAAAACACAGGGGAGGGTGGGGAATGATTGAAGTGAATCATTTAATTTATAAATACCTCCACAGAGGTACCAGTCCCCAGGGAGACTTGCATATACTAGTTCAAACTGACTTTTCCAGGGACCAACAGACAAAGAAATGGTTTTGGGCATGAAAGGCTGCATTTAAACTGACTCATTTTCTTCTTTCTGATGAAGCAAATGGCCAGGACCTTCTGTCTATCCCTTGCAGGAGGGTTGGAAAGAGTTTGGCCTACTAGGACTTCATAAGACTGAAGGGTGACTCCTGGTATGTTTAGTGTGTTTAAATCTGTTTGTTGTTTGTGTCTTCTCTGTAATGCTTTTACCTTAATAAATGTACTGGCTTAGAAGAAGCTATGTGGTAACTTGTAATTGCTGGTAACACACTGTTTACAGCCCTCAGAGAAAGCAATACACAGGTGCTGACCTTTAGGCAGACTGGCTTGCTGAGGATATCACAGCATAAAGCAGGGAACTGTGCCCCCTTAAAACCCTCAGCAGGAGGGAGAGAGAGACTCATGCCTCCACCCAAGAGGTAATGGCTAGGAGCTGGAAACCTTACATGGGTGCTCTCAAGGGACCACGGGGTCATGGGGGGTGGAGAATAAAGGTGCAGTTACCCTGTGACTGGGACCTTCATATATTCTTGTTCACTTTTTTTAGTAGGATAAAGAAGGCTCATTCACAGTTGTTGGTTGCAGTGGGAGAAGAGAAAAGGATTGAGTGGGTGTTGTTTTCCCTTCTCAGTGGCTGAGCTGGCAAAGGACAATGAGCTATTCTTGTGTCAGTTTGCTCCCATTTCTTCAAATGACCCTGCGTGAAATTGTCTCTTCTGAATGTGATTCTGGAGAAGATTTATTTCTCCCTGTAGCGGGGTGGTCGCCCGCTCCTGCCTGGAAAGGCTTAAAACAGCCCTCGGAGAGGACTGGGGCAGGGAAAAAGCTGGGCTGACTGGGAAGCAGCCTCAGATGGGGGCCACACCCCAATCAGGGTCCAGCTGGCCCTATAAAGGCCAGTGAAGCCAGGAGCTGACACCGTCTCCTCTAGCTGTGGAGGGAGATGGGCCTTGCTGCTGGGGAACTAAAATAATAATAATTAATGGAGATATCCTATCTCCTAGGACTGGAAGGGACTTTGAAAGGTTATCAAGTCCAGCCCCCTGCTTTCACTAGCAGCACCAAGTACTGATTTTGCCCTAGATCCCTAAGTGGCCCCCTCAAAGATTGAACTCACAACCCTGGGTTTAGCAGGCCAATGCTCAAACCACTGAGCTATCCCTCCCCTAGATAAAGCTAGATAAGGTACCTGGAGTGGAGCAGGCCTGGGGAGCTCCGGCCTGGAAACCCCCAGGCTGCGGCCAAGTATAAGGCCAAATAGGTACTGGGGTTGCAGGGGACAGCCCAAGGCTAGGCCGAGGCAGCAGGTCCAAACCCCTCCTTGCCTGTGATGAGTGGCTTATACTGCAGTCTGCCCCAGGGAGCAGGGGCTAGTTGGTGACTGGCAGTAGCCTATGACTGAGGCGAGGTGGGTTCCCTGGCGAGGGAGATCCAACGAGACTGTGGGGTACTGCAGGGGACAGCATCCCGGTCTGAAAGGGGCACCGGGGTCCAACAGGGACTTGGGACCCAGTGGGAAACGGGACACCGGCCTGCAGAGGGTGCTCCTGGGTCAAAGAGCTAATTCCCAGGATGATCGACAGGAGGTGCCGCAAGGGTGAATCGCCACCTCGTTACATTCCCCCATTTTGTATCTACACAAATCTTCTCCTGGTCATCATGAACCATACTGTGGGAGAAGCAGAATATCTTGTTCAGTGGGTTTCTTTGCTGGACAATATGAAAACCTCTTACTCATATTTCAGATTTTCTCTTTTCTCTGACTCTAGGTTTGGCAGCCTCAGAGTTGATTTTGTACACAAGAGTGTATTTCCTTCTAGGTCAGATTCTCACCCTGTCTTGGGTCCAGGCATGAGCTATTTTAATTTCATGGCTGTCTCTAGTCAAAACAAGAAGAAGAAACACAAAATACATAGTATATACACAAACAACCCTCACATTTATCAATATCCATGTGGAGCAAGAGATTTAAGATGTACATGGAGCTCCTGACAAACATACACTGACTTGGAAGATCAATCTCAAAACTGAAAATCTTCTTTTAAAAAAGAACAAAAAGAAACAAATGCAAATGTAAAGTCCAAGATAAGAAGATGTATGGTATAGAGGACAAACACAGCTTCCCATACCTGCCTCTTCCTTTCCCAAGTGCTGAGTGAAGCTGATCTCTCTCTTAGGAAAACCTGGGGTTTATTGCCTGGTTCTCAGCATACTTCATTTTTAATGATCTCTTCATACTTCATTTTTAATGATCTCTTCTTCTTTCTTTCCATGTCTTTCATTTCTTCTCCAGCACTCTAAGGGCCACTATTGCAGATGAAGAGTGGGGTCAGGGGCTGGCTGCTTGCACCTGGATAACTTCCAGGGGTGAAAGTAAGATACAATACTTACTGCTCCCAGAAGGGTCAGGGCCTTGGGTGGAAGGGGCGGGGCTGGGGGACAGCCTCCCCCAGCCAGCCCTTTCATGCTGGCCGGCCTGGGACTCTGACGGCAATTTAAAAGGCCCGGGGCTTTGGCTGCTGCCATAGTAGCAGCAGCCAGGAGCCCCAGGCCCTTTTAAATTGCTGGGCCCTGGGGCAGCTGCCCCGGAGAGCAAGCAGCATTCTCTGTCTACCTGTGTGCAGCAGTTCTTTTCTGGGTAAGTGCTGATTCACTGTGACCTCAAACCAGATTATTAACATAATCTAGGGCTGCCACAACATCTAGGTGTCATCTTCTATGGGTAATGTGACTGTAAATATAACAAAGCTGCCATTTTATGTCCCCTTATCTGGAACATACCCTGGTGTGATGCAGATTGAACCCAACTCTTCCGTGGAGCAAACCCAGCACAAGTAGATGAAGAACCGCTGGAGAAACGAAAAGAGGGGTGGCAATAAAGACGTATGATAGCCAATGTTTTCAAAATGTGAGAGGAAGATTTAAAAAATACCCAGAAGGATGAGGAAGCCATCTCTTAAGCTCCGCTTCATGGCAAGGGTCTTGATGTGGTAAAATGAAACTAGTAATAAGCAACTTCATCTTCTCAGTCAAAACTAGGGATGGGCCTAAGATGCAAAGTTCAGATCAAGACTAAGATCTGAATTTCTACCAGGCTTGGGGATGTTAGGATTTGGAGATTTGGTTCAGTCCACCTCTCGTCAAAAAGCATGGTTTGAATGATAAACATACATTGACTAATCTTAACATTTTACTTTTCTTAAAAAGCTACATACCTGCCCGTAAGCAGTGAGCCTTTTCTCTAACCACAGCATATGTGTAAAACCAGGTAGCAGAAATTGTAGGCTAAATCTCTGTTAAATCAGGTAATGACTATTCACCACACAGTTTTTGGCAAGTAGATTCAGGGCAACTGTTCAAGAAAAACAAGCCATTTCCTGTTGCATATGAACTGCTCATAAACACTTGAGCTCTGGTGCTTTTTATTCAAACCCTTCAGGTCTCAAATGCCTAGTATCAATACAAACTGTTAATTACAAGCAGTGGGGTTAAAGTGACTGCTCAGCATTACAGAAAGTTAATTGTCATTGTTAATGAGGAACATGAAGGATTGGGCGTGTGCTTGGGGTGCTTTCATCCTGAGAGCTAGAAAGCCTAAATTGGAGACTCTCGGCAATTAGGCTTTTGCCAGTTTATGCAATTTTACTCATGAACTCATATTTTCACAGTGTAGGGCTAGATTTAGAATTTATTCTCTGTCCATAGCAAGGAAGGACAAAGACCAAACGAGGGAATCATGATGCTGACTCTGTGAATCACAATTCCTTCTTGGTTCCCCACCACCTCCACCTTGCTCCACACGGATGGTAATCTGCTACAGGTTGATACCCAGCCATGTTAGCTCCGCCATGCTGCCCAACACATTGAAGGGGTGTGGCATTAAGGCTCGGCCCATTCCCTACCGACACCTGACCACCTGTGTCCCACTTACAGCAGTAAGGAAGCACATGCCATTCTCTTACTCCCGTATATGAGTGCACAAGGTTTTTTAAATTTGGTGGGAGGTCTATTGGGGGTGGCTTAATTTTTAAATGTTATGCTTCTGGGGCTCTCTCAGAAGTACCGATGCCATCTTTGGCATATGCGCCAGAGCAGTTTGCTCTGAATGCGTCTCAACATAGGGGATGACATTTAAGAAAAATACTCGAAGCCCTGTGCTGCCAAATCAACAAATTTCAGAATGGAATGAAGGACTACATGGAGCATATGGAGCCAAATTAGCTATGGGACACAGTCCATCATGTGTTGATTGAAAAGGAGGCATAAAAGTCTGAATCATTAACACAACTATGATACCACACCACCATGTGTCTCCACACAGAGGAAAGAGGGGGCTGCAAAGCTGACCCTGGGAATCCCTGTGTGTGAGGGAGCTTCCTCAGCGGGCATGAAATTGATGTAACAGCTCAATACCACCCCACAGGGCATTTCAGGAGTATTCCTGAGGAATGGAGGTTTGGCCAGAGCACTCCAGCTAAGCCTGGCTGCTAGAACAGCCACTTGGTGTCACAGGCAGCCATGCACAATTCAGGGAAGCCTTTAGGCTGCTCTAACTTGTGGCAGGGGGTGAATTAGCCCCCCCTCCCAGGATATAGAGGCACAAAGGGGAGGTAAAGCCACCTTTGCTTGCACACTCCGCTTGGGCCCTGGTACCCAGCTCAGCTCTGGTGAAGGGATGATTTGGGCCCATCATATCTCTGAGCTTCAGTTCCCCAACTGTATAATGGGGATAATGCTTATCCTGTGAGGTAGGGAACATTCTTTAATGTATGTGAGGTGCTTCTTCACTATTACTTTGAGGGGAGTTGTATAAGTACTTGGTGGACATGATCTCCTCCGCAGCAAGAACAAAACCCTGCATCACTCATGGAGGAGTTACCCCTCACCCCAACTAAAGAAGAATTGTCCATATTCATTACTTATGTTAATAAATTTCAAGATTCCTTTTAATAAGCTATTCATGAACAGGGCCAGCTCTAACTTTTTTGCCACCCCAAGCAAAAAAAAAAGAGCGCCGCCCCGCCAAAACACACACCCCCAGCGCTGCGCTGCCAAAACACCCCTGAGCGCCACGCCACGCTGCCGAAACAAAAACAACCCACCCCCCTGAGCGCTGCCCAGCCAAAACAAAAACAACAACCAAAAAAACCCTCAAGCGCTGCCCCGCCAAACCAACAAAAACAAAAAACAAAAACCGAGCGCCTCCCACCACCCCAAGATTGGCTGCCCCTAACAAGGTGCCGCCCCAAGCACATGCTTGGTCGGCTGGTGCCTGGAGCCGGCCCTGTTCATGAATATTGTTTTCATTAACCCAGTTTATACAGCTGGGCAAATAATGCCTGAATAATCACAGGCATCTATGAATATTGTGAATTTTTAACATAAAATATTCATAAATAATGTTATGCTTATTACACACCCAGCATGGCACCTGGTGGTGAATGGAATCAAGGGTTGCTGAAATATCTAGCCAACACAAAATGTACAGTTCTAGAGTGTACTGCTACATTTTATTGATGGTCCACTGCTTAGGGCACTAGCTTGGGACCTGGGTTCAAGTCCCTTCTCTACCACAGACTTCCTGTGTGATCTTGAGTAAGTCATTTAGTCTCTCTGTGGGCTGGTCCACACTAAGCCCCCAGTTCGAACTAAGATACTTCGACTTCAGCTACGTTATTCACGTAGCTGAAGTTGCGTATCTTAGTTCGAACTTAAAGGTACTTACCGCGGGTCCACACACTGCACGCAGGCTCCCCCGTCAACTCCGCCTACTCCTCTCGCAGTGCAGGATTACCAGCGTCGACGGCGAACACTTCCGGGATCAATTTATCGCGTCTAGACAAGACGCGATAAATCGATCCCAGAAGATCGATTGCTTGCCGCCGAACCATCGGGTAAGTATAGACGTACCCTGTGACTCTGTTCCCTATCTGTAAATGTACATAAAAGCACTCCCTTACCAACTATGTGTATTGAGAGAAGAAGTGCATTGAAAATGGTGAGATGCTCAGACTACAGTGATGGGGACCAGATAAGTACCTTAAGCAGACTGTTCATAGTAATAGGATGATATTGACTACAGCAACAAGGATGAGTGTTTCAGAACAGTTCTGGAGCTTCCTGAATTCTTATCTTCTTACTAATCTTCTGCAAAAGAAAGGACATTAGAAACTTGTTGGTATTTCTCTCATTTGGAGACAGTCCTGAATGTCAACACCAAATCTAAACCCAATCAGAGCCAGACTAGCTTCAGATCTGAGTTTGCAGCTTAGATATGGCCTTAAAGTGGTCGTCAATTAGTAATTACAAAGAATTGGCAAACACTGACAGGATTTGTACAATACACAGACTTTAAAGATGTGCAGTAGGAAAGAAATAGAAAATTTGTTGTTGTACAAATCCTTTTCAAACTTTGCCATTTCTTTGTAATCACTAACTCTCTGTACGTGGTATTGATCTGTAAAAACAATGAAAAGATTTTAAAAAATCCTCATTGGCAACAAATGCTAGCCATCTGTCAATTGTTAATGTTTTCCGCATGCCGGGATAAGAGAGTACGTTAAATGATAGGCACCATTTGTAAAGGATCCTCAAATAACTCATTGGTTTTATACATGTTCCTGTTAATCAAACATGGGGTTGTTTTTTTTAATCCATATCTCAAAAATAGAAGTTCAATTTAAAGATTTTCAGAAAGAACATGACTATCATAGTCAGTGGTAGCCACTTTCCTGTTTCCCTACATTATTTCGAAAGAGATGTGGAAATAATCCCCCAAAATGCAAATTCTTGGCTGAATGCAGCTAACAGAACATCACCAACCACAAGAAGGTCTTGGCATGCACTCTGTTTCAACTGTAGCTGCACCACTCTGCCAAACATTACTATAGATCCCAGATGACTTGCCAGTGAAAAAAGTTTACTTGTCTGGAGTAACTTAAAGGAGAAAAAAACACTTACCATGGAAGGTTCACATTGTTGGACAGCTCCAGCTACCAGGCAATGGGAAAGTTATTTTTGCTTGATGTCTCAGGAAGGATTAGAAGATTTAATGTCACAACAATGCAGTTTTGCTGTTTTCTAACACTGATTGATTATTCAATGCAATAAGAACACATTTTCCTTCTGGAAGAAAAGGGGCAAATCCAGTCCCCAACTCTGTGGCCGTTGCAATTTCCCTGGGCAATAGGTAGGGGGACTGGATTCAGCATGTGCACTTCTTTACACAGAACCAAGTTTGATCATGACTCCATGCATAGTAGTGGGTAAGGGGTGAGTCGGGGCCAAGGAAGGGGCAGTAGGGGAACCTGCTAATGTGCAGATCCCCCAGTCTCTCACTCCATCTGCAGCAGAGGCAGGTAGGGCCACTGGGGGCTATTTCAGCTTTTGGGCTAAAGTAGCCACCGCAGACCATCTCTGCAATCTTCAGAGGAGGATTTCTTCTCACCTGGCCTACTTGCAGAGATCCCAAATATCCAGTCTAAGTTCTGGGTCCCTGTATTTGGCCCTGTGTTGCAGCAAAGAACCTCACACGAGCAGAAGAAGGGTTAAAGAGAGCCTATGGAACCAGCTAGCCCACTCCACCTCCAGCCATTGCCAGGCCTGGAGGGGGTAGAAAAGGAGAGAACTTGGCTCATTTCAGGGCTGACTGGTGAAGAGGCAAGAGGTAATTCTAATTCTCTATGTGAAGGGAGCTTCACTACAAGCCTGACAGCCACCAGGGGAGAAGCACCATATCCCTGACTGAGAGAGACTTTTGGGGAGACTGAGGAAAATCCAGCAGTGCATGAACTTTACTGTTTGACTGTAAGGACTCTGTGGGGCTAGCTCCTCCAACCAGCCATCTGCTCCCGCCCAGAGGGACCTGAGGCTGCAGCAGGATGCTGCAAAAAGTCTACAGAGGGGTGCTGCTCCTGGTGAGCCACTACCAACTGTTTGGACCATAGGGGCCATGCCCCAAACTGAAGGTACATAGGTAGGAAGTAGCCCAGGGCAGTGGACTTAGACTCTCTGCTGGGAGGACCCCAGTGGTGTTGCTTCACACAGGGCCCTGGCAGGGACTTAGTGGAGAGGGAGGGTCCCCCACCGCACCCCTTTAAGGGCTGAGGCCAAGATGCAAGTGGAGGCCAGAAGATTCCTGACATAAGGTCAGCTACCAGGCACCTCTGCCACCATATTAGGGCAACAAGGGGCTGGATATTAGGAGGGCTAACTGTTAGGCCATCTGAACTTCCAAGCACCCTATCATGGGGCCATAAATGAAAATATTGAAGGTTGTTGTTTTTTCAAAATAATTTTGAAAGCATTGTAGTGTACAGCTGCTCCTGTTAATAATCAAAGGGTTAAAACTACTGCCATTCCCCTCTGTATTAGAGAGCACAGATGTCTTTTATCAAAACCTCCTCTTCCATCATCACATAGTGAGTAAACTAGTCTACCATGTGATCGTAACCTCTGAAATATTGTAACGGATGCAGCTCTCTCTTTGTGCAAGAGAGGGCAGCCTAATCCTGTTAATGCAGACTCAAAGCTCCAGACATCTGGAAAATCTGTTACATTATTTGTTACGCTTAACTGTAAAAATTATTGCATACATTGAAAATTAACCTTTGTTATTCATTTTATGAGAGACAGGAGAATACTCTGAGATTTCTGATGTCTGCAGGAAAGTTTCAGAATAAAAAACTGGGTTTTTTCCATGGGAAATTTCTTCTAATGCAATACAAATGTGTGGGGTTTCTTCACTGAATAAATTACTTTACAACTTGTGGCATGAAAAGAGATCAGACTTAGAGTCCTTGTGTCTGGCCTGATCTCATAGGGTTTGATTCCTGAACAATGTTGGATTGGATCACATCTTTCTTACCAGATCCAAATATATATATGGATCAGGGGTAGACAACCTATCGCACGTGTGACGAAGGCGGCACTCGAGCTGATTTTCAGTGGCATTCACACTGCCCGGGTCCTGGCCACCGGTCTGGGGGGGGCTCTGCATTTTAATTTAATTTTAAATGAAGCTTCTTAAACATTTTAAAAAACCTTCTTTACTTTAAATACAACAATAGTTTCTATAAGTCTATAATATATAACTAAAGAGACCTTCTAAAAATGTTAAAATGAATTACTGGCACGCGAAACCTTAAATTAGAGTGAATAAATGAAGACTCGGCACACCACTTCTGAAAGGTTGCCGACCCCTGATCTAGATAATACTGCTGTTTTTCACTTACTCTCTCTGCTTCTTAGGTCTGCCCCCTTCCTCTTGCTGTGATTTGGGTCCAAGCTCTGGCATTTTGCAGTGTGGATGCAGCTAAAACTATAAACCCAGTGAGAAGCCCTGTATCGTCCAGATAGACATATTAGCATCTCTGTGAGACCCGGGTCCAGCAACTGTAAGCTCAGGTTTACAATGCAGTGTGGATGCTCGAGTGCAGGCTTAGAAACATCAATTTCACAGACCTGGGTTTACAATGCAGTATAGGCATACCCTCTTTCTACTCTCTGGGCCTAATTCTATCCTCACAGGATACCAATTATTCACTGTAATCAATGGAAATTATTTGTGTCTCGGGAGCAAGAGGGCGATCTTTATTTTCCTTGTCTGTTTTTAAGGCCTCTTTTTCTATATTGTACTAGACCTTTACTTTTTCCGTGAAGCTTATTTTCCTTCAATGTCTCCTTTTCCCCTCCTGTTCTTTGCCTTCTTTAGCCCATTTTTTCTTTGTGTTGTTCAGTCTCTTCTCTGCCTAGCTCAATCCTTGACTCAAGCCCCAGGTTCTGACATGGCCCCAGGCTAATCATACTGAAACTGAGATTTTGTCCTAGTTTCATTTTAATCAGCTGACCCTTCATCCTACAAACCACCTTTCATAACATCCTCTTCACTGCAATTGCTGCCTATGCCCCCAGGAGTGTTCTCCCCACCTTGAAATATCTCCCTACTGAGTGTCTCCTTCATACTTGAAAGAAATAACTGGCCTCCTGGAGTGAAACCTCCACTAAAGGAGGCAACTTGATGTATTTGGGATTTGGAGCACCCCTGAGAAATACCATGTCAGAGACACAGTTCTTTTAACGTGCAATAGTGGGTGAAGGACAAAAGGCTAATAGAGATGAAAGAAAAGAAAAAAGGATGGTAGGGGAAAATCACAGACACAAACAGCATCAAATGTCCTGCCACTATCCAAAAAAGCGGCCATTATCCAAACATTGCGTAAGTGTCTCTAGTTTTCATCACAGAGCTCTCTACCTAGAGACAGAGTTCTGGCATCCTTTGCCACTACATTTTTGCCAATTAATGTAGTGAGAAAGTATGTTCCTTCTGCATTTTTCTGTGTTAAGGCCACTGTCATAAGTGATAGGAGGTTGGTAGCCTGAGTTCTTCTTAATATACTCATTGTAGTGTAACTATGATTCATGGTGGCATAGGAACACCTAAACCACAGAATCTTGCTGAGAATGCCCTGTTTAACTGGGAAGGGGATGCATTCCTGGAAAGCAAAGATTTGGTTCTGAGAGTAAGTTGCAAACCCACAAAGTTCAGCGGGGTTCAAACTTTACTCAAACACAGTCTCGCATTCCTATATTTTACAGACAAGGGTAATGATCCTAAGAGCAACTGCCCCACAGCGTCAGTGGAGTGAAAAATTGGAGGGTTGTTTTCCAAGTAATTTGACCCTATACAGCTGGATCAATAGTCAATATTGCCTGGGCTTTGCTGCAGGCTAAACTTTGCTTCTACCTAATTTTTACCATTGCATGTCACAATGAGGCCCAAGGTAGAGAAACCTTTGGTATATGAAAAGGAAAAGAGGACAAGAAATCCTATCTGATCTTGGTTTTCCTGATTCTTAGCATGCTGAAAATAGCACATACATTAAGAATTCAGGGACTTGTGCAGATCTATAAACTGAACTGACTTGTGCAAACAAGTCCCTGTAGAGCTATGAGCTGATCACATCCTTATTTGCTCAGATATTTCTCGCAGGTTCTTACACTCAGCAAAATTATCCTGGAGCCTAAATGCAAGGTCCCAAATACACCAAGGAGTGAGCTCCCCTAATTGCTCGTGTCCAAGTACTGCACGGTCATTAAGGCTGAGTTCCAAATTACAGTCTAACCTATATTTGCTAATTGCTCATAATTTGCCCAAACAAATTGAGTTGGGGGCTGGTATTTTCCGTGTTTGGTCCAAAGAAAAAAGGTTCTAGAAAGCTTGATCCAAATTGATGCAGCCACTCAAGCATGAAAAATTGTTTCCCTTTTACATCCTGCTTTGAAAATTGTGCTCTGATCATTTAAAAACAATGAAGCCAACCACTACTGGACTGGCACCTTGCAAGCTGCCTGTGAGTCAGAGAGGACTGAAACACAGTGGAGCAGATTCTTTTCTTGTCTCATTAGAGCCCCTGCTTGGTGCAGGAAAGGGGGTAGAGCTAGATATGGCTCCAAGTTTCTGAGGGTCAGTCCCACTTCCAACACGACTTAGAGTTGCAGCCGGGCGGCGCTAAGGGTATGTCTACCCTGCAATATAAACCCAGGCTCAAGCTTGAGCCAACCTCCCCCCACTTCCATCTATACACAAATCTCAGACTTGGGTATGGATCTGGAGTCCTAGGGGTAGGTGGGTTTGAATCCAAGTCGGGACTCGAGCCCAGGGCTGGTGCAAGGAAGTTTCGCGCCCTAGACGAAACTTCCACCTTGCGCCACCTCCCCACCCAAAGCCCTATTGCTTTGCAGTGTAGACACAGCCTCCTGCCTCCCAACTTGGGTGCTAGGAGTCTGCCAAAAGTATCCCACAATCCTATGGGCCCACTTATTTTGGGTCTCTAGGCCAAGACTGGAAATGCACAGATCATCGCTAGGGCATTCCTGCTTCTTAAAAATAATAACCGTACATTGCCATGCCTACAAGTATGCCGCTCTGTGTAGTGCTGTAACGAGCTGCTTGGAAACAATGAACTGTGGGAGGGGGATGTGTGTTCCATTTACAAATCTAGTCGATTTCAGTTAGAGATACCAATGGACTGGATGGGCTAACAAAATCATTTGTGCCAATTTTGACTGGGATTTTAAATTGTATCCAGAAATGAGAGGAGGGGGCATTAAGGAGGATAGGTGTGGTGTTCTGTGTGTGTTTGCCTGCACCCCTAACAGGCTAAGTCATGTGGAAGCAAACAGTTATAGCAGCCTGCTTCTGGATAGGCAAGGGTGTCCTCATGTGTCTATCTTTATGCTAGAGAGTGAGGGCAAGCTGCTCACAAAGCTCCAGAAATGTAGCTTTCTTCATGCAAAAGTTCTGGACCCATTGCTGGTCATCCCAGGTGATCCCACTGGTTTGTGTCTGTGGCCTCTCCAGCAGTGCTGGTCTACATGGGGGCATCCGCAGCTATGCCAAGTGTCATGAGCAATATCAGTCAGTTTGAGGCTGCCATGTCTGTGTTTCCTCACCTAACTCCACCATAAGCTTTTTCACGTGCATTTGATGGATCAGAAAATGCCACCGAAATGTCCACCAGCATCTCTCAGATGCTCTTGCCCGTTTCCTGATACAGGAGTGAAAGCGCAAGCAAGAGAAGTTCTTCAAAAGGCGCCTTCTCCATGATGCTGGCTCCAGAAGCTGGATGCGCACAGACCAAAATGGCTGCTTAGTGGGCTATTCAAACTTCCTGTAATGCGCAGGGTGGATAGTCAAGATTGCCCACAGTGCCGTATAGTCAAAGGGCTAGAGCGGTCACATCTTGGGAGGGCATTGGGCATCTGGGATATGGTTGGTTTGACTCAGATATAAGTGCTGCAGTGTGGACACCAGAACCCCAGGTTCAAGTATGGTTAGATAATTCTTAACGTAGGGTTAAACAGTGTAGAAGCTCAAGTGCTTGGTTCTCTAACCCAGGGTGGCTGACTCGAGTCTCACTAACTCTGGGCTTACACTGCAGTGCAGACATACCCTAAGTTCCGTCACTGGCATAGCATAGTGGAGCTCTGTCACAACCTTGCCACAGCCCGTATGCTAGAAGTGGGAGAGCGGGCAGAGGTGCAGGACCTGGCAGTGATACAGATGTGCCAGACAGATGTTACCCTTTGCTAGGGGTATTCTCTGCTGACAATGCATGGCCCCTGCATACCACCAATGTGGCACAAATAAACTGTAACTTCTCTTGTGAATCTGGCCCAGTAGCCTATTAAAAACTGCACCTGGCTGGGAGGGGACTTAAATTCTTCTCTCCCTCTCTACCTTCTCAGAACCTTGTCGTCTTCTTCTTAGAACATTTTAAATTGTTTTGTTTGTTTATAAAGAGTCTGGTGGCACCTTAAAGACTAACAGATTTATTTGGGCATAAGCTTTCGTGAGTAAAAACCTCACTTCTTCGGATGCATAGAGTGAAAGCTACAGATGCAGTATCTGGGGTTCTACAGATACAGTATACCCCCTGATACTTGTTTGTTTATGTTTTACACCAACTCCAGGTTAAACATTTTAAAAGAACATTAATTGAAGATACCCATTGGACATAGCTCCTTTAAAAAAATTCAAATCCCTTCACACTGTTTGGAAAGTTAAACAGAGGAAGAAGAAATCTGTTTCTGAAGCAAGAAACTACAGGCTGTTCTATGGGAATCTTTAACCGTATACCACACACTAGCCCCTGTAACTTATACACACAATACATCAGTATGATGATCTCCCTAGGATTTTAACTTTAAATCCCAACTGGTTCCTTGATCTGTTAATTATTTCCAAAATTTCAGCATAAAAATACAGGCAGCAGAATTTAACAAGCAGAATAAACTGTCCACAACAAACCAGAAGGAGACAAACTGTCCTTCAGTCAAACAGAGTTGGGCTGTGAACTTTGGATAAAGAGTCAACTTTCCCAAAGTTCAGGGTGTCTGGATCTAGGGTGTTGGTAAAGACCCATCCCTCCTCTCAGTAATGATAAAGGTGGAAAGCTGCCACAGAAGGGGATTAAAATCCATTCTCTCAGGGAAGAGGTTCCAGTCTCGTTGTGGGTATTTTTATTACAAGAGAGTATAACAAGAAAAGCAAATTAAATTAACCAGAAGAAGTTAGCTGATTTCTTCATCCTCCCAGGCCCCTGAGAGCAAAACTTGTTATCCTCATGACTCTTTTCTTTATATTTTACTTCTCCCAAATCTCTGTCAGACTGCCTCAGGGGCCCAAACAAGACCTGCTATTGCTCACTTTGAACTGTAACTGTTTAAGCCTCTGCATCTAGGGTATTTATAATCTATCCCTTTCCTAATAGTCTTAGATACCCTTTCACTTAGCAATGAGTCTGAGTGGTTATTGGTACCCATCATGGCAGGCACCTAGCGTCTGAAGCAGCTGCAGTGCTTGCGTCTGAGTCATGGTATGCCTGGCATGCTAATGGTAACTTAGGGGTTTGGTGTACTTCAATGGTGAGCAGCCCTGATAATTACATTGGTGACCCAGGTGGTGGCCAGAATGCACATGCTCCATCCCCACAGTGTGATTCAATATGCTCCATCCTGGGGCTACAGAGCCTGAGCAGGACTTTACCTGCAATTGCTCCTCCCAGCAACCGGGGTCAGCTGTGCTGCTGAGCACCAGAAGTCAAAACAGGGAGCTTGTCTCATTGTGCTGTTAGTGCTCCTACTGCTGGCACCCAGGCAATGAGGAGGAGATGGAAGCAGCAGCTTGACTCAGATACAAAAAAAGTGCAGGGGCGGCAGGTTTGTATAATTTTTGGTGGTGCTCAGAACAGGTCCAAGTCCCGCCTGCCCCACCTGCCTAAGGCTCTGGGTGGGAGTTTGGGTGTGGGAGGGGGGTTGGGGTGAGGGCTCTGGGAGGGAGTTTGGATGCTGGGTGCGGTCTCTGGGTTGGGGTGCAGGAGGGGGTGTAGGCTCTGGGAGAGGGTTTGGGGCATGGGCACTAGGAGGAGGTTTGGGTGTGGGAAGGGTGAGGGCTCTGGGAGGGAGTTTGGGTGCAGGCTCTGGGCTGGGGCAGGAGGCTGGAGTGCAGGAGGGGGTGTGAGCTCAGGGAGGAGGTTTGGGTGCAGAGTCTGGGAGGGAGTTTGGGTGTGGGAGGGGTGGGGGTTGGGCTCTGGGAGGGAGTTTGGGTGCAGGGTGTCAGCTCTGGGCTGTGGCAGGTGGTTGGGGTGCAGGAGAGGGTGAGGGGTGCAGTGCTTACCTTGGGCGGCTCCCAAAAGCAACCCGCACACCCCTCTGGCAGTGGCTCCTAGGTGGGAGGGCCAGTGGGTCTCCATGTGCTGCTGCCCGCAGGCACTGCCCCTGCAGCTCCCATTAGCCGCAGTTCCCAGCGAATGGGAGCTGTGGAATCGGTGCTCGGGGCGGGGGCAGCGCACGGAGACACCCCCACCCTGGGGCCACAGGGATGTGCCGGCTGCTTCCAAGAGTGCTGCGGAACAAGGGCAGGCAGGAAGCTACCTTAGCCACACTGTGCTGCTGGTGGTGGCGGCGGCAGCTGGGGTCCCCGGGCCCTTTTAAGTCACTTGGGGGTGGCAGGCAGGGCCAGGGGAAACACCCAGCCCCAGGGGAGAGACCCAGCCAGGTCCCCGATTCCTGAATATTCCTGGAGCATGGGCACCATGGGCCCATATAATTTGCCACCCCTGAAAAGGTGGGGAGTAGAGGCAGCAAAGAGACAACATCTGGCAGGACAAATGGGGGTTAGGAGCAGAGGAGGGGCAGAGACAGGCTGGTGGGAAGAGGAGCAGAAGGGTTTCATAACCACTAGGGAACACTCCCCTCCAGAACCAGATTGTTGCACAGGCAATATTAATTTTGATATTTCAAATTTTGGGAATGCTTGACTTTGCAACCTTAATGTTCTTTTAACGTAGTGGAGATTTTTTGCATGTAATATAGATATTCATAAATAAAAGATAAGTCACTACTTCCAAATGTTATAACTTACATCATGAAGCCCTGTGTGCCAAGTCATTCAACCAGTCATTGGGAAGGAGTTGTTAGTCCCATGCAAGTGTTGTCAGACTTCTGTCCTTTCCACTCCATCATGCCTTCATATGGTTTTCCCACTGTTCACAATGTAGCTTTACAACCATAATGTGGCCCTAGGCCTGACTAGTTAGAGACATAAAAATATAGTTAGAAGCCCTTATTTAATCGCAAATACTTTTAACTGATACCATATATATCACAGTTTTATAGATTACCTGCCTTTCTTGCATCAGCTGTCATGTTGCTGGACCACACTGAGGGGGAAAAAAGAGTTTTCCTTAGGTGCAATTTGCATAGGTCTGTAATGCTTTACATATCAAAGGTCACCTGCTTTCTTGAAAATTAGGTCTGAGTATTTATTGACCACTTTGCTATTCTGACATGGTAAGTAGATTTCACAGTGGCACATCAACACAGAAGACAACCATTCAGGCTCACTATTAAATCCTGACAGAATCAGTTCTACCTCTATTGCTAGCTTATTAGAAGGAAGATGTTCTGACTAGGGTGCCAAAAGTTATTATAGGGCCCAGTTCTACCAATTAATAAAATATACGTTTAACTTAAGCACATGTTTAACTCTGTCCCTGTTCAGCAAAGCGCTTAAGCAAATATTTAAAGTTTAATTGCTTAAAGATAAGCACGTGCTTAACTGCTACCAAATTATGGCCATATAATTTAACTGTAGTACAGAGCATAGAATCAATACCATATGTGAGTAAACCTAAGTAGTACAGAAGAGTCAAAAGAAAACTCTGTAATGAATTTATAAGAAAGGAGTCAACCGGAAGCTGAGATCTTGTAGATGCTTGTCAAGAAGGTGAAGTTGATTTTTAAAATCTAGGCACAATATAATAGAAAGAGACCCATGAAATATCAGGTTCCTAGTAGTGATCGTTTTGTTTTCCAGGACTAAGCTGGCAGCAAGGGAAAACAAACAACAACAACAAAGACATGAAGAGGGGAATGAATAGCTACATTTCTACTGAATAACATGAAGTGTTTTCTGTTCCATAAAGCCTGACTCTACAGATGAGATATATTGGCAAAATTAATGACCCATTACTATGCAGGAAGAGCATGCAGTCTGGTGTTAAATAATTTCATGATCTACTAACTGGGTTAGTTGTTTATCCAAATCTTATTTTTCCCTCCAAAATTACTTGAGAAAGAAAAATGAGTATAAGTGGATTAATACGTCAGTTGTGAATAATGAGAAATTCATGTTTAACATTTCAAAAGGATGAAAATGTCATGTATGTAATCAGATCAAATCAAATAAGGCAGCGGTTCTCAAACTTCATTGCACCATGACCCCCTTGTGACAACAAAAATTACTACATGACCTCAGGAGATGGGACTGAAGCCTCAGCCCACCTGAGCACCGCCACATCAGGTGTGTGTGTGGGGGGGGGAAGCCAAAGCTCAAGCCTCACCACCCCATGTGGGGGGGGCAAAGCCGAACCCTAGGGCTTTAGCCCCAGGCAGGGGGCCTGTAATCTGAGTCCCACTGCCCAGGGCTGAAGCCGAAGCCTAAGCCCCACAGCCCAAGGCTGAAGCCCTTGGTTCGACTTTGGCCCCAAGTGGTGGGCTCCAGCCCCGGGCCCCAGCAAGTCCAACACCAGCCCTGGCGATCCCATTAAAACAGGGTTGCGACCCATTTTTGAGGTCCCAACCCACAGTTTGAGAACCCCAAGGGTCTGATATAATAAACACGGTTCTTATGTACAACACAGTTGCCTCTCATGTTGTTTTGAATCGCTATCTGTGATTCATCAAAAATAGTTGCAACAAATAAAAAGAAATGAGAGAAGGGACTTGACAAATATGTGGGAAGAAAGACTGATTAAGCAGAAGACCGACTATTTTTAAGTCCTATGCCTTAGGGCAAGGGTTCTCAAACTGACTCTTTTATGTCCTGGCCCTATATCAAGAGAATAACCAGTGCAGGGCTGTGGTGGGCCTTAGCCCTCTCATCACCACAAGGCCCAGTCCCTCTCAGTGGCCCTGCCCCTGCTCCTCCGCTTCTCCTGAGGCCCTACCCCCTGGCCAGGCCAGAAGCCAGAGCCAGCCATGGTAAGAGCTGCCTAGGGAGCCCAGGCCCCAGTGGGGAACCCAAGACCCTCCACCAGTCTGTGGCAGCATGCCCCAGGGGCAGGGATGTGGGCTGAGGGCTGCTCTCAGGAACCCTGGCTGCCTGCCTAGGGCAGTTGGAGGGTCCAGGGCTCCCCAGAGGACCCCAGACTCCCTTGGAGGCTCTTACATTGCCCAGCTCCGGCTTCTGGCCTAGCCAGGGGGTAGGGCCTCAAGGGGAAGAGGAAAAGGGTAGGGTGGGGCCACAGAGAGAGGTGTGGCCTCATGCCCCACTTCTACTGTGGTTCCAGTGCTCCTTTCCTAAACCAGGAAGTGACTGGGCACCTTTGAGGAAGCAACAGAAGCCTGACGAGCCAGGAGCAACAGAGAAGCCAGATGCAGAGAGGAACCCCCAGAAACTTTATGCAGAGCCATGTGTGGAACAGACCGTGACTGCCAGACAGTACAGTTGGGTGAAAATCTGTATGGGATTTATGGGGGAGCAGTAGTGACTGGGCAGTCAAACAGTGCAGAGGGACCTCCAGGAGAGACACGAACTGAGCTTGGCCTGAAAAACATGCAAGCTCCCTAGAGAATGGACTGGAGAGGGCATCCCAGACAGCAAGGTTCCATAGTGCTACTCACTCCAGACTCCCAGTGTTTTTACTCTTTGAGTAACAGCCATACATTTCTCCTTAAACTTGTCTCAGATGCAGCTGAAGAAGCTCTCCCTTACCATTGTAGTACCCTGCATGGAACTTTGTGAGAAAAGCACAGGTTGACGGAGGGAAGAGTGTGGAGGAGGCACCAACTAGTCTGTGTGCACCTGGCTAGCTGTAGTTGCAGCATCTCTGTAAATGGTTATTTTAAGAAAGAGCCGGCTTAGATTTAGAAACATGGAGTCATGTTGTTACACAACACATAGTACAAGAAACACCATGTGACCTGCCCCTGTGTCTGTCCATCCACACTCCATACATCATTTCACTGTGGATAGCCTCTGATCATTTCACAGGGATGAGGGTTTGGTGCCCAGATCTCTGGCGAACAATTTTTCAAAGCATCACCTAATTTTTAAAAACACAAGAACCAGGCAGCCCCAGCACCTCTTGCTCCCCTCGTGCTGAGCAGTTCAGCTGGTTTCAGCTGCAGAATGCTCACCAACTGGACATCACAAAGGGGATGAGGTTTTCCCAGATAACTCAACAATAGGGACTAGCTTTGTACCTGGCAGGAGGAAGAAGACTAAGGTTTACCATGTAAATTTTCTCAAACCATGAAAGACTTGTGAAGCTCTTCTGATGGACCTGTGGCTGGCAAGCCCTGAGCTAGGACCTCAGATAGTTACTTGCTCAGAACCTGGGCCCATTCTGCTGAATGAGGCCCTTGCACCAGATCAGAAGATCCCATTGGTGCAAATGAGCAGAGAATTCTCCACAAGCTCAGAAAGAACAAATGTGATGCAACATCATCTAGAAAGAGCACCAGGGCAACTTGTTAGGGAGAATCCTGGCCCTTACCAAAAAGGGTGTGGGTTATGATATGAGAAGAGGTGCAGATAATGCTGAAAATGGGAGTCATTGAAGAGTCTAAGAGTGACTGGAGAAGCCCTGTATTCCTGTCCTCAAAAAGGATGGCACGGTCCAATTTTGTATAGACTTTCACAAGATCAGTTCCATCACAAAGTTTAACACCTATTGAATGCCAGTGGTGAATGAGCTGTTAGAGCTGTTGGGCTCAGCATAATACCTCAGTACAGATGACCTTACAAAAGACTATTGGAAGATTCCCCAGTCTCTGTCCCCTCAAAAGAAGACTACACTTTTGACGGCCTTTAGCCATTTCCCTTTTAAAACTATGCTGTTTGGTCTGCAAGGGTCTGCAGTGACTTTCCAGTGCCTTATGAACCAAATCCTCACACCCCACCAGCAATACATTGGGGCATACCTTGATGACTTTGTAATCTATAGCTATACGTGGGAAGACCACCTACAACACCTAAGGGCAGTATTGACATCTCTACAGCTAATCCTGCAAAGTGTAAGTTGGCTATGACAGAAATGACTTATTTGGGGTTTAGAGTAGGAGGAGTCCTTATGAAGCCTGTGCTAGATAAAGTTCATGCATTAAACTCATGCGCCACATGATACAGGAGACAGACATGCTACTTCCACTAAGACTGTCATATTATCACCAGTTCATCCCCAATTTTGCTCTGATTGCAGCTCCCCTGATTGATGTGCTAAAAGGCAAAGATACTGGGACGCTCTGCTGGGACAACTGGTACAATAAGGCTTTTAATATCCTAATGGCATGGCTGGGACAGACACCTGTCCTTGCCAACCAAGACTTCACTTGGGACTTTATTCTCTATATGGTTGCATCTGACATCAGCTCAGGAAAGGCGCTGTCTGTTTGAGAGATGGAAACACTTCATTTAAGCAGGAAGTTGTTGTTCCCCAGGGAAAGAATGTATCCAATTATTGAGAAGGATGCTCTAGCTATCGAGTGGGCAGTGGACTCCCTCAGGTATTACCTGTTGAGCAGCCCCTTTTCCCTAGTCACAGACCATGCATGCTTAAAGAGGCTCCACGAAGGACTCAAATCCCCAAATTATGCACTGTATCTACCGCTCCAGCCCTATAGCTTCCAGATGCAACACTGAGCAGGGAATGAAGATGTAATTGGATTTTTTTTTTTTTTTTAAGGGAGCTTGAGACCAGGGAGATGCTCAAGCAAGAAACCCTTCTAGACATGGGTGGGTGGAAGGGAGGTATGTGATGGGCCACACCCCATCCCACGGGTGGAAAGGCTAACGAGCTTTCCTGCAATCAGGCAGCCACAATTAGATGCACCTGCAGAACATTCGCTAGAAAAGCAAGAGCTTAAAAGAGGGACACTGGACACAGACTGTGGGGGAGGTTGCCTAAGTTCAAGTGTAATAAGGGAGAAGTATAGCTTGAGATAGCTGCTAAAGTTTTTTCTTTGCACCCTGTTTGGGGCAGACTGATGCTACAAGCTTGATATGAGCAAAGGTCCTGAAGTCTGTTTCTAGCCAGTGACCTGCTGTGGGACCTGGGAAGCACCACTAGGGACTGTAAACTGGGTTCTGAAAAGAACCCAGGAGTGAGCTGAAGGCCTGCTGGGGACAGAAATATTGCCTAGGCTTCTGTAAGGGATTCTGGGGCCAAAGACTCCAAGATACTATGGTCAAGCCCAAGCTGAAGGTCAGCCAACTACAGTACCTGAATGTGGATTTAGGTTATTAACTTCAATCACACAGATCTTAATGTTTTAGCTATGATATTTTGCAGGGCAAAGGAAGAGAGGGAGGATGGTAGTGCTGCCTGTAGACCTGGTTTATTAAAACAACTAATTATTTTTTCCTGTGTCAGGTAGATAGAGTACTAGTCCTTTAGATCCTTCTGGTTAGCACACAATAAATCAGGGGAAAGAATTTAAAACCATTTACTTAGGGTGATGTGTATTGGCAGTAACATAATTTTTTGATCCCTTTATCATGTATTGAACACTAAATGCATAGTGCTGGATTAACTATATGTAGTACATACTTGAAAGCACTAGATGGAGCTTGAGGAAGCAATCTGAGGAGAAAGGAGATAAGATGGAGAGTGCTTCAATATTTTTTGTAGAGCTGTATGGGGTGGGAAGCTTAGCTTCAAAAAGGATTTTGTTGGTTCTGAATTGGAGTGAAAACCAAAAATTCTGAGATTCTTTGCAGAAGAAAATTCTAAAGCTTTGGGGTTTTGGGTCATTCAAATGCTTTGTTTCAAGTTGACTTTTTAAAATTGTGTATATAGATATATTGATCAGACCCAATTTTGTGAAACATTTCAGTTTTGATGGAACCATGTATTCCAACAGACTATAGTTCTGTTGATGTTTCTCTGACTAGCTCTATTTTTTTGTAAATGTGCTTGAATAAAGAATGTTGTTTAATCCTACTGACTTGTTGCTTACTTCAATGAAAATGCAACATGTTTCATGTGGGCTTTGGACTTTCCCATCATAACACCATGTAGGTATAGAAAATGAAATTGTTGTATGTATTGTAGATGGATTAACTGGGGTACACATGCAGCTGTGCAGATCTGATTCCAGGCTGGAATTTACCTATAACTGTCACAGGTGAAAAGTGTTAGCTAACCAGGTCAAACAGCTGCAGAACTCCCTCAGCCTATTAATCACTTGGAATAATTCATTAGCTAATGTCCTTCGCTTGTAAGAGTTGCCTGTAATTCCTAGCCAAGAGAGTCAGTCTCTGCCCTAACAGCACCCTGATCATCATGCTGTGCAATAGGAAATATTGTGGGCATGCTACTTTGCTGGTGTCTTCCAGACAATTTGATTTTATGCTATTATGGAGGTGGTGCTAATAACTCCATTGTTAATTTTTTTGTTTTTCACTTAACAAGGGAACCTTTTTAGGTGTGAAATGTTATTTTGGCTATAATCAACTTTATCCTAGGGGGTAAAGGTTGATATTTTGGTTAAGTTCTTTGGATAGTTAACATTAAATTTGTTCAGTAATTTTAGGACTATTTGTCTTGCTTTTTGCACCCCTCCAACCTATAGTTTTAGTCTTTGGGGCAGGGGGATGAAGGCTTTGAGGTTTGTTTGTTTGTTTTTTTTAAAGTAATGTTGTCGTTCTGATGTAGGTTTGTATAAAGGTTATTCTAGAAAGCACTAGCAGTGCTACTTTAACTTAAGGTTGCCTAACACTTTCCAGTGTAAGACCCTGCTTTCTGTTGCTTATAAATTTGCCAAACTTTACTTGTTTGGGCTGAGATTTTTCCATGTCTCTCAAGCTGAATTGCTTTGGAAAGATTTACCAAAAATGGTTCATCTGTTTCCTCCTAACTTTTGTCTCTGAATGTATTACAACTATCTCACTGAGAAGCTGGAGTGCCTCTATACTGCCAAGTAGGAACTTGAAATGTGGTAATGGGGGTTGCCCTGGTGTCAATGACGTGTCTCTTGACAGACTTGTAAAAATTTGCCCAAATATGGCCAAGTCATGAGCCTCTGAAAATCACACCTTGTACATGCTCAGTGAAGGCCAGCAGCCATCTGCACACAGCATGCTTCATCCCCACACAGTTCCTACATGCTGACTAGACTGAGCATGTTATGGCCCCACAGTGACTGACCATGCTCCGTCTGGGAAGGTAAAAGGTCTGCCTTGAAAATTAAAAGAAGCTGAGATCCTTCCAGCTCTTTCAACTCAGCGAGGCAATCCTATTCTCTGGTAATATACAGATATTAAGTCACATTTTAAGGGTGTGGGGTTTTTTTTAGTTTTTTTTTTTTTTTTTTTTTTAAGGTAGTAGCTGTCACTCTTCCCTCTGAATCCTTGGTGTTCCAGTGTGGTATTGGTGCTGCTGTGCTGCTTGAAGGGCTTTCAACAAACAGCTAACTGAGTTCCTGTCCACCTTTCGTTATTAAACAGCCCACTGCACTTCGTGCAGTAGTGATGTTAACCATGCCCCGGGGATACTACCTTTGATACCCGTTTTGTCTCATTCCTTCACAAACATTTATTTTGGCTGTCACTTACCAAAAAATCAGTATCAAAACCAACCAAATGGAAAACCTACCAACTATCATAACACAGAGACATGCTTCAGGCCCTGACCCTGCCATGGGTTACTCCTATATTTATTTGTTGGTTCAATTACCTTGCCTCCCACCAACCTAGCACAATCCACACCAGTGCTTGTCACAATTGCAGACCTAGCCACCAGGGGCATTCAGGAGCTACTCTCTTGGTGTGTCCTTGGGAGGACAGTTCTCCTCACAGCCATGTCTGTGCTGAGTGGGAGAGACAGTCATTCCTAGAGCAACCCTGGGGTTGGGGTAGCTCTGCTTCACCCCTGCACAGGGCTGCGTACACCAGGTCATCTAGCCCTTGGTATAAAGCAATGTTGTTAAAGTTGGCTTGGCGGTGTGTATGTCTCTCTTCTATTTTGAAAACTGGTGGCAACAGCAATATCTGAGGCTACAACAGGTGTTTCTGAAACTCTAAAGCATTTTGATTTAATTATACAACCAGCCAGCGTGCATAAAGTTTCCATATTTGTGCCTTTGCCGTGGCATGTACATACAAGCACTGCAGCTGCAGAAAGTTTTAAGAAAATCTTTTTCACCTTGTCAAAGATGTAAATATCTAAACCATAGAGGTAAATCTAAAAGTGTAGATTCTGAGCTAGTAGGTAGTTTAAATGACTTATTTATGAGGGAAAGTAATAAACAACCTGGAACCTTATTTCTGCAAATCCTATCAGGATTTCAGGTCTACTGAAAGTAGAGCTGGGAGAATACTGTGAAGAACATTTGAACATTCAATCAAAGTTTTAAATGGATTGACTTTATGTGTAATAACACCTTTTGGGAGTTTGTTTTCCTGAAATCAATGAGTGAATGAGTACAATGCAGAAAAATGTAAGCTAACTGGTGTAGGATCTTTGGGCAAAGTATATATTAAATTCATAATCACTAGTTTTCACATAGGGTGACCAGACAGCAAGTGTGAAAAATTGGGACAGTGGGTGGAGGGTAATAGGAGCCAATATAAGAAAAAGACCCAAAAATCGGGGCTGTCCCTGTAAAATTGGGACATCTGGTCACCCTATTTTCACACCAATTCCTAAGTGAATGTAACTCTTAAAATCAGGTAACAGCAACAGGCCATTCTGTACACTCTAGATTCATGTACTGTGTCCCTTCCTAACCTCAATGTGTGCGGTGGAAGCAGCTCAGTTTATACTATGAATATCAAATAATTGAAGCAATACTTGCAAAGAAAGAACAATTTAAAAACAGCCTATAAGCTAAAATGTGTGTGAATAAATTCCTTGTGGAATTTATATCAATCTAATTTTTAGAAACTGTGATTGCTGTAGACATTCTGAACAGATAAGAGGGCTAAATGGATAAATAGACGGTTCCTATTTCTACTTGAAATATATATTTTAAATGTATCAGGTTCTCCATTTACATCTAAGCACTACAAATAATCAGATTCAATCTAACAATTGGTTAGTTGAATTATCGGGTCAGAATTGTTACATATTTCCCTTACTGCTCCTCTTTTTAAATCCTTACCTCCTCTTCCCTAATTACCCATAAGAGTATTTTAAAACACTATTTAAATTGTTATTGTTATAATTGTACTGTTTGAAAACTTACACTTTTTGGGACTTCCCCTGCACCCTTTATGAAACAGTAATTTGGGTGTGTGACAGTGCTGGAATATAACTCATCAGTTAGGCACCGGCCTGTTCCTCTGGAGAAGGCTGATTTGGGGATATGCAGTTAATTAGCTGATCAGGCTGGGAGGGCTGATGAACCAATTAGCCATCAGCTGAGTGGTGGTATAAAGGAAGACCCAGGAAAGGGGGAGGATCTGAGTCCAGTATTGTCTGAGATCTCAAGGCAGGGAGATCTCTGCTTCTCCCAGGCCCTGTCAAGAAGGCCTAAAGGACAAGAAACACTTTAAATACTTTACTGAATGAGACTGTATTGGTGTTGGAAATGGAAATATAGTCACACACAGTTGCCACATACTGGAGAATCTGAGAGGTTTCTGGAGGATCAGAGAACAGGGATGGGGGCTTGCCTGGGATTTTGACTATCCCAAGTCATCATGATTAAGAGAGAGGCAGGAGAAGCTGCTGTGAGGATTCAGTGTCTGGTAAATGGCACAGATTCTGCGGTGGTTGGTGGACCAGCAGAAAGAGCTGCAACAGACTATACGGTCTTTCTAGTGGTCACACCAACTGAAGAGACAATCCCTGCTGGTATGCCAGGCAGAGCAACAGAAGAGTCTGCAGAAATTTATCAGGGAACAAGCCGCAGTGCAGCAGCAGTTGCTTCAGAAAGTGGTGACTCTCAGTATGGGGAACAGCAACTGGACACAGGGGCTTGGCCTGTGGAAAATGGGGCCTGCAAATGACCCCAATGCATTTGTAGTGGCATTTGTAAGGGTAGCGATGGACGTCAGTGGGGACAGAGGAATGTGATCCCTCCTGTTATCACCCTATTTGGCGGAGGAGGCTCAAGTGGCCTACATAGCCTTCAGCGATGAACAGCCCAGAGATTGATGTTAAAGTGGCCATATTAGACAAAATGGGCCTGCCTATGAAGAAGCACTGACAGAAGTGTTGGGCCATTAGATGGGCTGGAGGTGCATGACCCAGGGCACTTGCCCAAAGATTAATGGACTGGGCTACCCACTGGCTAAAGCCAGATAAGCAGGGTTTGAAAGTATGGACTCCATAATTCTGGAGCAGTTTATACAAGGCCTCCCTGAGAACACTGGTGTCTGTGTTAGGAGGCCTCAGCCCACAACTCTGGATGCAGAGGTCAAACTCTTCTGAGTTAAGGAAGCAGATTTTCTCTGAAAGGTGGTGTGTCCATTTAACAGCCAGGAAAGAAGTTGGAGAATTGGCAGAGGAAAACCCTGCAGGGAAGAAAAGGGAGGAGGTCATAGACACTCTCTCAGGAAGACAGGAAATTACCTGCTACCAATGTAGGAGACAGGGACACAGAAGAGATTGAGCCAACTTATAGTCCATAGAGGGGAAATTTTGTGGTTGGATTGGTACCTTGGGGGAGTAGCAGAAAAAATGCCAACCATCTTGGTGAATGTGGGGAGGATAGGGAAGAGCAGCCAGATGGACACTGCATCAGAGTGTTTATGGTCTAGGAAAGGTGTGGTAAAGCTGAGTCTGGAGTGCGTTCATGGGGAGAGAAGGCTCTGCCCAATGGCTGAGTTGCCCCTGGGAAGGGGATGGGCTGTCCAAAGAGTGCCTCAAGAGGAAGAATCCCAAGATACATTGGTAGAATTAGGAAAATGAGGCCTTTAAGGAACAAGATAATGAAGGGTTAGGACATGTCCTGTCCCAAAAAGAAAGAGGGTGAGGAGGAACAGAGTTGATCTTCCAATTGCCCCTGGTGTGAAGGCCAGTGGACTGAAACACAATTATGAGGATGTCCCCCACCCACAAAATGTGACTTCTGTGGGTGGAGGAGGAATAACTATCTTGGGAACAAGTGCAGGTGTAAAAGATACCAGAGGTTCCTCTCAAGAAGGGAGGATGTGAGGAAAAAGGAACTTCGGCATTCAACGAGGGAGGGCGGGGTGTGACAGAATGCTGGAAGATAACAAGTGAGCCTGCTTTCTGATTGCTTAGGCACCAATCTGTTAGTCTTTAAGGTGCCACCGGACCCTTAGTCTGTATCCACAAAAACAACAAACGCAGCTATCCCCTGATACTAGGCACCAATCAGCTTCTCTGGAGAAGGCTGATCTGCGGATATGCACCTAACTAGCTGATGGGGCTGGGAGGGCTGATGAACCCATCAGCTGAGAGGTATAAAAGAACATAAGAATGGCCATACTGGGTCAGACCAAAGGTCCATCTAGCCCAGTATCCTGTCTTCCAACAGTGGCCAGTACCAGGTGCCCCAGAGGCAATGAACAGAACAGGTAATCATCTAGTGATCCATTCCTTGTCACCCATTCCCAGCTTCTGGCAAATGGGCTAATGACACCATCCCTGCTAAATCTGGCTAATAGCCATTGATGGTTGTATCCTCCATGAAGGAGGACGATACAGGAAGGGAGAAAAGTGAGAAGACTTGAGCCCAGTATGCTCTGAGATATCAAGGAAGGGAGAACTCTGTGGGAAAGGGCTAAAGGGCAAGAAACACTGTACATATTTTGCTACATGAGACTACTGGTGTTGGTGATGGGAATATAAATCAGTTCACACACAGTTGCCATTTACTGGAGAGTTTGAGAGTTTCTGGGGCATTCGAGGATGGGGATGGAGCATGCCCAGTTACAGCGTCGCAGACACGCTTGTCATCTTTCAGCTACTTATTGGGTCACACTTTTCCTTTGAAAGCCAAAGGTCATTTGAAAAACTTCATGTGAGGAAAAGAACCATGCAAAAGGCTTGGGTGGTTATTCTGATAAAGGCTGGGGAGTACCAGTTTACTTTTAAACATTCAAATATCATGTACACCTCTGTTGCTGTATGAACAATAATAATGTGAGTTTCAGACACTCACTCACTCACTCATGCCCGTCACCCCAATCGGGGTATGGGCCACCAACCACAAATCTCCAGAGTCCTCTATCCTGGGCCATTTGCTCTAGCTGGTTCCAGGTATAGCCCATTTTTATGCTATCAGCCTAGAAGGTTGCGTCGCCAGGTGTTTCTTGGACGGCCTCTTTTCCGCTTGCCTTGGGGGTTCCACCACAATGCCTGTCTAGTGATGTTAGTTGGCTGCTTGCGTAGTGTGTGTGTCCTATCCAGCCCCACCTTCTCCTTCTAATTTCTTCCTCTGCTGGAAGTTGACAGGTCCTCTCCAAGAGGTAGATGTTGCTGATGGTGTCTGGCCAGCGGATCTGGAGAATCCTTCTAAGGCAACTATTTATGAAGGCCTGGATCTTCCTGGTGGTTGTTTTAGTTGTCCTCCAAGTTTCAGCTCCATACAATAAGACTGATTTCACATTGGAATTGAACAGTCTAATCTTTGTTGCCAAAGACAGCTCTCTGGAGCTCCAGATGTTCTTGAGCTGTAAGAAAGCTGCTCTTGCCTTACCAATCCTTGCTTTGATGTCTGCGTCCATGCCACCCTGTTGGTCGATGATGCTGCCTAGGTAGGTGAAGGACTGCACTTCTTCCAGAGGGCTTCCATTCAGTGTGACTGGGTCATTACTGATGGAGTTAATCTTGAGGATCTTGGTCTTGTCCTTGTGGATGTTGAGGCCAACCTGTGATGACGAGGCTGCCACTACGTTAGTCTTCTCTTGCATCTGCTGTTTGCTATGCGAAAGGAGTGCAAGGTCGTTGGCAAAGTCCAGGTCATCAAGCTGGGTCCACAACGTCCACTGGATTCCGTTCCTGCGCTCATAAGTGGATGTCTTCATAATCCAATCAATGACAAGGAGAAAGAGAAATGGTGACAACAAACATCCTTGTCTGACTCCGGTTCACACCTGGAAGCTGTTTGTAAGCTGCCTTCCATGGATCACTCTACAGTGTATGCCGTCATATAAGTTCTTAATCAAGTTAACAACCTTTACTGGGATGCCATAGTGCCGAAGGAGCTTCCAGAGAGTCTCTCGATCCACGCTATCGAATGCTTTCTCATAGTCAACAAAGTTGATATACAACGAGGAGTTCCATTCCATAGACTGCTCGACTATGATGCGGAGCGTTGCTATCTGGTCCGTGCATGATCTATTTTGCCGGAAACCTGCCTGTTCATCTCGTAGCTGTGGATCGACGGCATCCTTCATTCTCTCTAAGAGAACTCAGTTGAAGACCTTCCCTGGCACCGACAGAAGTGTGATTCCTCTGTAGTTGGCACAATTGCTGAGGTCTCCTTTCTTGGGGATTTTAATAAGGTATCCCTCTTTCCAGTCTGCCGGAATCACTTCTTCTTCCCATATCAAAAAGGGGGTACAGCATTTCCACTGAAGCATCCAGATCTACTTTCAGGGCCTCTGTTGGAATATCGTCAGGTCCAGCTGCCTTCCTGTTCTTCATCATAGTGATGGCTTTTCTGATCTCATCTCTGGTAGGTCTATCACAATTGATTGGAAGATCTTCGTTGGCTGGGTCAATGTCTGGTGGATTTAGTGATGCTGGTCTATTTAGGAGTTCCTCAAAGTGCTCCGCCTATCTATTCATCTGTTGTTCTATTTCTGTTATAGACTTTCCCTGCTTGTCTTTGACCGGATGTTCTGGCTTGCTGAACTTTCCAGACAGTCGCTTGGTGATGTCAGACAGCAGTTTCATATTACCATTGTATGCTGCCTGTTCCACTTCTGCTGCCAGTCCATCCACATAATCTCTCTTATCCTTCCTAATATTCCTCTTCACTACTTTATGGGCTTCAGCATACTCTTCTTGCGCTTTAGCCTTTGCTGCTCTAGTCCTGCTGTTATTAACTACTGCCTTCTTCTTCTTTCTATCTTCTATCTTAGTCAAGGTCTCTGCTGTGATCCACTCTTTCTGCTGATATTTCTTGATTCCAAACACTTCCTGGCATGCTGACCTAAGTGTCTCTCTCTCACTTTCTGCCATCTGTTGGATACACTGTCTTCCTCTTCCTCAGACCGATCCTGTAGTACTGAAAACTTATTCTTCAGCGTCAGTCCAAAATCTTCCTTGATCTTATGATCCTTCAAAAGGTTGACATTATACTTCGCTCTTCTATCTGACTCCTCTATCCAGTTCTTCTTCAGCTTCAGCTTCAATCTGGCCACCACTAAGTGATGGTCAGACGCTACGTCTGCTCCTCTTCTAACTCTAACGTCCTGCAAAGATCTTCTGAACTTCTTACTAATACAGACATGATCAATCTGGTTTTCTATCATGCCTGCTGGCGATACCCAGGTACTCTTGTGGATCCGCTTGTGAGGAAAGATGCTACCTCCTATGATCAGGTTGTTAAGTGCGCACACATCCACAAATCTCTCTCCATTCTCACTCATCTCTCCCAGAGCATGGGTCCCCATGACTTGTTCATATCCTGTGTTGTCAGGTCCAATTTTGGCATTAAAGTCTCCCATAAGGATGGTAATGTCTTTGTCTGGGAGAGTCTCTAATATTTTCTGAAGTCTGTTGTAAAAATAGTCTTTATCCCCCTCTTCACTGTCATTGGTTGGAGCATAGCACTGTACAACATTCATCTTAATCCTCTTCATTTTAGTTCTGAAAGATGCTGTGATGATCCTGGAACCATGTGCCTCCCAACCAAACAGTGCTCTCTGTGCCTGCTTGGACAACATGAAGCCTACTCCCTGTGTGTGGGGTGCGTCGCTCTCTTCATGTCCGGAATACAGCAACAGTTCTCCTGTCAACAATCGTCTCTGTCCAGCTTGCATCCATCTTGTCTCGCTAATGCTTAGTAGGGTCAGGTTGTTGCTCCTCATCTCTGCTGCGACCTGCGCCATCTTTCTTGACTCGTACATGGTCCTCACGTTCCATGTACCGATGGTAATCCTCCTAGATGCAAGAAGGGTAATCGGCTTAGTGGCTTCCTCATGACTTTCACCACCCAGCGTCATGCGTCTTCGAGTTGAAGGCCCTTCTTTTTCAGGCTAAAAGTCTCAGTTATCTCTATTGTTGGCGTTTCTGTAGCAAATTCATTTTTTTTTAAACGGGGTGGAGTTGCTAGCCCCACGCCCAACCCTCCTCCTTTATCCTGACTTGGGACAGGCAGATGGCCCCAAAGGACCTCTCTGGTGGAGTTGAGTTTCAGACAAGTTATTCTCAAACCTAAACCAAAACCTAGGATTCAAAATATCAGAAAATTGGACAATTTTAAATCCAGATCAACTTTGTAGTTCAAGCCCATCTCTAACTGTACTGGATAAAACAGCAAAATGTGGATTTAAAAACAAGTTTTACTGAAAGTATAAGTATAGGATTTTTCAGTGTAAATGTCATTTAATTTTAGTTAATATCTGATTACACCAGTAAATTGGCAACACAGGAAAGTACTAGGAAATATTTTTTAAAAGAATTAAGATTGTTTTTAGCTCCCTTTGAATTGTGTTGAATTTCTTAGTTTTTTTCACTTCATCTCTAACAGTTTTGTTTAAAATAAAAATTTTATGAAATGGTATATAATATTAGGTCTTGTCATGTGTTTAGTTATGGAATTGACTTAAAGTGAATGTAGAATTCTGATTCCAAAATTGAAATTTGAAGATTGCACCTCTGCTAGTTAATACTGTCTCTGAATTTCACTAGAGCAGCAGTTTGTAGAATTGTTGGCTTTTGTTTTTTAGAGATTTTCAAAGAGCATAAGTGGAGTTGGGATACAAAGAGCCCCTTTTTGTAAATCCACTGAGAAAATCCCCCATGTTCAATAAAATCAAAATATGTTTTTCTCTTTAGAAATAATGTAAAGAAGTTTAAGAGATGCTTATTTACAGGTAGGATAATTAATAGCTGAAATAGAATGTCAACAACAGGAGTTCCAACTATGAAACATAGTTCCAACTGTGTTTAAAAAGAGAGCATAAAGAAACCTGCAGGGTACCATAGCAAATGACTTATTTGATATGTTTGTTGCATCTCTTCCAAGAAAGACAATAAATTTTTACTACTCTGTTTTACTTTTATAGTCCATTTCTAGTCAATTTCACTTGCAGGTTCTCATGCAGCAGGACAATAAATATTGCAAAGTTTGCATTGAAAATAGTGGAAGAGAGATTTATTTATTATAAAAACTTTCCTTGTTGGAATTTTTTGTACATGGAAAAGTTATATAGTGCCTTTATAAAAGCTAGGTTTTATAAAAGCTAATTTGTATAATATTTTTCTTTGTGCTTACTTTAGCTGAAGAAAAAGAGCAAAGGTCAAATCTTCGCAAGAGAATACAGCGTTTTCTTCTTTGTAACATGCTGTATCAACTCTGCCTCACGAAGTGGCAGCTCACTGCAGACAGTACACTCCTAGAAATTTGAAGCTGCTGAAAAAACCAACAACATAAAAATAACATAGACCACAGTTTGATAAAATCTCAGGTCCCAATCGTGCAATTGGATCAACTAAGATGGTACCTGTGTCCATGCAGGACCTGGTTGAAGTAAGGAGCCCTGATGAGTCCAGTGCTATTTCTCATGCAGATTAGAAGGACCAGCAGTGGAGAGAGTGAGGAAGAAATCAGATATCTATCATTGTTACTCTGTCCATTACCAGTCCTTCTAACTGACTGAAAAAAATCTAGATGGCACTGGGCTCATTAGAAATTCTTGCTCACTCAGCTTCATTTTTATTTTAACTGGCATGAAGCAATAAAGCCTGTGTGAGCTATTACTGTCTCATGTCTTGGTACACAGGGTTTTTTTCCCATCCCAAACTGCCAGGGGTTGGTTTTCATCTAAACTTTTCAAAAAGACTACTTTTCATTCTCTTCTATAACATGAATGCTAGGAGTATTTTAGATTTTTTTTTTTAATCTTAGTTGATGAACTCTAACATCCAGATCACTTGTAAGTGGGGTGACTTATTAAAGAACTGTTACTTTTAAATAGGCAGGAAATACATCACAGGATTATTTCCGAGCTAAATGTTATTAGATATTTATTTCACCTCTTACACATTCCTCCAAGGTTGGTGTAAACAGATAAATTCATATCTAGTAATTACTTCTTGGAAACTTTCTATTAAATGTCAATATTTGACACTAAACTAATCTTTAGAAACGACCTTTGAAGTTGTGCTACTTTGAATAATACTCTGGGCTTTTAATATACTGGCCCAAAGGCCTTAGCTTTATAAATATGTCTATACCTGATTTACCTGAAATTTTATTTTGTCTACACAGTGCAACATCTGGCTTTCCTTTGAAAATTCATAAATGGTCACTTGTGGTTGAGGCCACCACATAATGCCATAGCATAGCGCAAAGAAGGAAATCTAAGGAAGTGCTTTCATTAAGCTTGCACAGCTCCAGCTTTCATTTACAGTATGAGCCTTTAATAGAGGCTGCACAATGTAGACCCTTTTCAAGTTCTGCCAAAAAGAACTGGGAGGGTAGAAATTTAGACAGGAATCACATTAACCCCAGAATTCAGGTACTTTAATGACCCAAACTATCCACTTGGTCTTGAACAGGACTGGTATTTTACATTCTTTGCTTCCATGTGGTGGTTACTGTTGCTATGGAAACCGCCATTCTGGTATTCAATGAGCACATCTGACTCACTTTGTATCTGGAGCTTCTTGGAAAGGTATAACAACATGATGGCGTGATTTCAGGAACAAGCATGGAAAGTAAAGAGCATGGAACATGTGTAACTGCTTTGCAGCAAAAGAAGGAAAGCATCTCTCTTATTCAAAACTAAAATGGTTAGTCATATGGAACGGGTTCCATATGAGTAGAGATTAAAGAGGCTAGGACTTTTCAGCTTGGAAAAGAGGAGACTAAGGGGGATATGATAGAGGTATATAAAATCATGAGTGATGTGGAGAAAGTAGATAAGGAAAAGTTGTTTATTATTCCCATAATACAAGAGCTAGGGGCCACCAAATGAAATTAATGGGCAGCAGGTTTAAAACAAATAAAAGGATGTTCTTCTTCACACACCGCACAGTCAACTTGTGGAACTCCTTGCCTGAGGAGGTTGAGAAGGCTAGGACTATAACAGCATTTAAAAGAGAACTGGATAAATTCATGGAGGTTAGGTCCATAAATGGCTATTAGCCAGGATGGGTAAGGAATGGTGTCCCTAGACTCCGTTTGTCAGAGGGTGGAGATGGGTGGCAGGAGAGAGATCACTTGATCATTACCTGTTAGGTTCACTCCCTCTGGGGCACCTGGCATTGGCCACTGATGGTAGACAGGATACTGGGCTAGATGGACCTTTGGTCTGACCCAGTACAGCCGTTCTTATGTTCTTATAAAAGCAGTTTAATTATGGTAACTTTTTCGAGGACATAATTCTTCTATTGATAAAGGGGGATGTTATTCCAAGCTGCTAGAGGGAAACCTGCAGTGTATGCAGCTGAAGTATTCAAATGTATAGTGACTGAACAACACATTTGTGAGTGGAGTGGATTAGTCAGCTATAGAGGGGAGCCTGGAAAATCCACCCTTGCCAGCAATGTGACTAACTAGCTGGATTTCCCACTTCAGGAAGAGTTTGCAGCTATCAATAACCAGGATTGGGTCAGAATCCATGAGAGAATTAACATGATGCTGCATTAACTTACACATGTTGGCATGCCACAATAACGGCAAACCATACTACAATCTGCAACTTTACTGCACCCTGCACCTCAATCGTACTTTGGAGAATGGTTTTGTGACCCACAGGCTGCATGAACTACATCTAAAAATGGACTAGATTTGGAAATAGAATACTGTTTTCCAAACACACACATTCAGTTCACTGTTCACAGGGAGTCCCACAGACCCAGAAGGAATGATTACAGAGTGGCAAATTTCTTATTACTGAAAGGAAAACCTGAATGACCCTAGCAAACATCTGTGATTTTACAGTTAAAATCACCTTTCCAGCTGTTTATAAATGTTTGAAATTCCAAGTTGCCATTTTGAACTCAACGTAGTGGGTGGCAGGGTTAGGGGGGACACCAAGCGGTTGTGGTACAATCCTCCATTAGTGGCCACACTCTGGGGGCTTATCATTTTTGCATTGCTTCTTACAGCAGACATCCCTCCCATTACTGTAATAATAAACTGTAAATTTGAGTCCGACACTTACCAGGCTCTGAGGCAGCTTCTGTCTCCAATGGGGTTGTTGCAGCCTCAGCAGCAGGCTGTTCGTCAGGGATGGGATCAAACAGTTTCTCCAAGTAGAGTCGGAGAATTCGCCGTTGATCCTGATCTACAGCCTACTCTGGCACTGGCTTCCTTGAGAGTCACTTCATGGTCCTCACTGGGAGCCTGCTGCAGGCTCCCCACAATCCCCAGGCTGGATTCAGAGGCCAGAGGGGCATCATCTCGGTTGGTGCAATGTCCAGAACCTGGTAAAAGTTATCATCGAATAGGCATGTCATTCACAAATTGCCCGAGGTGCAGTTCTTGTCCCTGGTGTTCCAGTGCTCGCTCTTCAGCCTCTTAATATGCTCCCTGCGCCAATCACCTGTCTGGAAAATCTGCAGAGCTGCCAGCTTTTTAGCTATCAGCTGGTACATGTGGTTGTTCCTGATGCTTTTGCTAAAATCCACAGTTTTACTGGCCTTGCACCAGAGATTCACCAAAATTTGGCTGTACTTCCATGACCACGAAGTAGCATCTTTGCAAAAGGTTTGTTCAGCTTGGTCTCCATTGCAAACCCAGTAGGCTCTCAAATAGCGTGCTTACAGCTTGGTGATCAGAAGAGCATGGGTTAACGCTGACCTGAGCTGCTGCCGTATGCCACGTGGGGTTGGCTTCCATTTTCAAGAGAGTGGATTAGAGATTGTTGGGTTAGAGAAGACTAAGGAAGTTGTCCCATGGAAATTGTGGGATACTTCTGGCAAACGACTGGCACTCAAGTCAAGCGGGGCTGCATCTACGCTGAAAGCAACAGGGCTCGAACCCTGAGTCCTAGCTTGACTCATGCTCAGACCCTGCAGAGTCCTGGGACCCTGGGTCTGAGCACTGGTTAGCTCAATTGCAGTGTAGATGCAAGGTGTGTTAGGCTTGAGGCCAAGCTCAAGTATTGGCTTATGCTGCAGTGTAGACATACCCTGAAATACAGCTCTCCCCGCTCTCCTTCCTAAAAGACCTGTTTTTAAAATTGCCAGGTTCTTATAGAGCTTTTCTACATGGAGATTCAGAACAAACTGTGGCAAGCATCCAAACCAAACTCATATTTGAACTGCCCCACGCTGACTGGGCTAATATCTACCACCAGACTGAGGCTCTGTACATTCATTAATGAAAATGAGCGATGTGGGAAGTATCGCCATAAATTCTGCATTTCCTAATTTTTTTCCCCCAACTTTTTTGTTTTGGGAATTAAACTCTTACTTTTGGGAGACCAAAAGGAGCATAGGTCACTGAGTTTTGGTAACCTTATCTCCACTTCAAGTTTTTTGTGTTTGAATGTTATCAAATTTATTTAGATATTAATAAGGAATAATGAAGTAAAAGGTGAAGTTCTGCCTTGGACTAGAAACTAGCTAAGATATAAAAGAAAGAGTACTATGAAATGCTAAATTTTCAACATTGCAAAAGGTTGACAATAGTGTGCCCTAAAGATCCATAACAGGTCGAGTAGCTTTTAAATATACTTATTAGTGAACTGTTAAAGGAGTGAACACTAACATGGAGAAATTTACAGAGGATACAAAATTACTTAGATTAATTGGTCAAAACTAGAGAAGACTGTGGGGCATTCCAGCAGGACCTAACCAAGTTGGGTGGATGGGCAGCACTGTGACTGATGAAAATCAGTGTTGGCTGGGACAGCAAGGGAAAGAAGCCTCTGGGGCTCCTGAAGAGTTGCTCACCCCATTCCCTCCCTGTGGGGATTCGGCTCATGACTTGACCAATTGACACTGTAGATTAAAGTATGTGGCCGAAGCTCACTGGCTTCTGTGGACCTGAGGAGAGTGGTTATCAGCCCTTTCTCCCTTTTGCTGTGGCATTCTGTGCCCGAGACAAAAGGCTCTCAGGATTGGAGAAGAACCAGGTTTGTGGGCCTTGCTGTAGGCAGGATACCAGTCACTTTTTGGCGGAGGGAAGGAATTTTTCCTTCGCTGCCATAATGGCCTGGGTGATGGGCTTTTCACCTTCCTCTTAGCAGCCTAGAGACCAGGGCTGGGGTGCGGGTACAATTGGTTGTTCAGGTGTTCATGTTATTGCAACTTAGAAGGTATCCAGTACTAATTTCATAGGTCTGGTTCCCTGATAATCTGGGAGTGAGAGGCCATCTCCTAAAGAAGTTGAGGGCAGAGAGTGGAGCTCCAAATGTCTGATACTGTGAAAGGCTTCCCCAATCTCCTTTTTCCTGTATTCTCAACCCTTGTACAAAGGGAGGCCCAGTGGTGTCTCAGCAATGGCGCTAGGACCAGGTCAAGGGTTTGTAGAACAGGGTAGGAGAGAAAGGAAGAAGGCTGACCAGCTCTGGATGAGTTATTGTTGAATAGTCTGCCAGATGTGTTAAATTAATGAAGTTGCTGCCTGATTAAACTGCATTTGTGGTGTCCGTCTTCATGTAGGTATCACAACAATTTAATGTTTGTGAAAAGGGGCAATCCAAAATTCAAGTATTGGACCTTGTTGGAGTTAATAAATCTACATTTTTATAAACCAAAGAATATAACTATCAGCTTTCCTTCTGCATCTTATTGTTGCTTAACTAAAAATAAGAGTGTTACTGGTTACTTAAATGCTGCTGGTATTGCACTGTATTTAGTGAATGGTTAATTATGTGCTAGGGCTTCTACCGCTTTTGGTAAATTTGTTTTAGATTTAAAACAAACCACACTGTAGATTAGTAAATTTGCTCATAATCCCAACAGAACTGGTCTCACTAAAACAGACGCAGTGCTTGTTCTGCTTCCTCTATCAAAAATACTGGCGGACACATCAGTCAACATATAAATGGATCTTCAGTCTGTCTAGAATAGCTAAACAAATCCATACTTTCAAGACTGGCCTCCACAAGTCTGAGGGTAGGAAATAATCTGTAGTTTGTAAGTGACAATATTTAATCTGATCCTCAAGGTCAATATGAAAATATTGCCATGTTTTGATCTGTTGGGTTTTAAAGATTTCCTGGCAAGTCACAAATGTGACATAGATGTCATTCATGAAGCTGATACTGTTACCTGCCTAGAGATACAGCAGCCGCTCTGACAGCATAGTCTCTTTGTTATTCAGCTAATGTTAAAAGAAGGTCAGGCTAAAGGCTGCAGACTGACATGTCAATTTATAGCCTAGGATAGTGCCCAAGGTGCTTTCTTTCATTTCATTTGGAATCCAACAACTTGTAAACTTGCTAATATTTTGTCCCTTCACTACAGGCTCTTTGTTGTGATGGGTATTTAGTGGTTTTCCTCAGTAAAACAGCTGTCTTAATTGGAAAACCAAAAAAGGAATAAACATACAGAAATGGTTTTAATAGTATCTAAACAAATTTTCAAGCTGGCGTTGTCTGGGCTCATCCCCTCTTGATGACAGATTTTTGACATGAAAAACCTATTCATAAATACTGACAACTTGAGGACTATACAGGGTAAATGTTCTGTGGAGTAAATGCATAACTCCCACATAGAGTAACTGGACAATGACATCTTTGCTCTTTGTGATTAATGTACCTGAATGTGGCTGTAAAGATCTTGGCGAGGAAGCAAATATCACAGCATCCCTAATGTAGTGCCAACAGTATTAGTTGTGATCTATTTGCTGTATCCAGTTGTAAATTAGGCCTGGCTATCTCCTGCAGTTTTTAATCCTTTGGTGTTGGGAGTTGGATTTCCACAGTGAAATGGCTGTTGCCAACAATGAAAGAAAACAAACTTCTATCACCAACCTAATTTCACTGGCACCACAATAATTAAGGCTCTGGTAGTACCTGCACTGGGGGGCAAAATCCCAGGCACTTCATGCTGCACTTTTTACTCAAAAAGGACTTCCTGAGTTTAAATTAAAATATTCCTAGTAACTGAATCATGTTGTGTAAAGATTGTTTTTGTTTGGAGAAAAATGAAATAGTATAGTTATTTTATTTAGCTAACTGTATAACAATTCTTCAGTTCCAGTGGTGAGGGCAGGCACAGTACTTAGTTCCCCTCAAATCAGGCATTTGTTAGAAACTACTTGTAACAGGAAGTCTGCCTTAAATTTCCCATCCAATTATTCGGTGTTGATTCTCTTGGGACAGATTAAGTGGGCTCCACAGAATCATTATGGCAAAGTCATTAACCCACCTGGATATATGAGAGGTGGGAATAGCTCTTTGGGGAGTGTGATGTGGACTGAGCAATCCTAAAAAAGGAACCCTAGGTGCAGCCAAGATTGGTGTGACATTTCAAATTATTATTTTACTGTTTACTTTGTTCATTAAGCCAAACCCCAAGAAGATGCTGAGTTTTAATTCTACCTGGTGTGTGGACTGTACTTATAAAGCAGGATGGGAAAGGCACCTGCTAACACTACAGGCAAATGAATACCCTTCCTGCAGAATCTAAATATCCACAGTTCAATCCACTCAGCTTCCCCCCATCAAACCCTAGGGTTCCCATCTGATTTATATTGCTTGAACCACTTCTCCACCAACTCAGTTCTGTCAATGGTAATTTGCTCTGAGTGAGGACCTCAAGGTTTGGCCCATAGATCGTAGGTTTTACTTGTAAGAACTGTTTTTCCCTTAAGAGGAAAGAAACAAAACTGCACTGAATGAAAAGTGATGACTTTATGAGTTTTGATCCAAGAATGAACTGAAATGTTTGTTTTCTCTCTGTCTAGGAATACAGATAAAGTACTAACAATTTAATTTAAATTCACTGAACTAATTTTTTCTTTGAAATTTAAACATATTATTTCATATCTTGTGCTTTAAAAAATAAATGTAAAAACTGGAAAATTGAGGGGGCAAGTATTCACTATGGGTGTGGACAGGGCTTTCTCCTGTTAGCCTCATGACTTCTAATGCTAACTTTTGTGCTTTGTGTTGGGCATGTGTTATTCTTGCAATAATATACTTATAATAAGCACTATATGTCTCTCTCTAGGATTTTTATTTAATCCCAAATATTTGATGACATATGTCAGACCTCATCAGGTTTTACACCTTTTCTTCCAGATTTACCTTTCATTTACTGATTTTTAACCCCATTATTCCTGGTCTCCCATTTCCTTAGGCTTTGTAAATCTATTCCTCCAATATTGTTGTTAGTGACTGCTAGAAAACCTCTATAAATAGATTTTAAAATTAATACTGGTAGACTTTATATAGTAAATCAGTGCATCTGAGCATCAACTCCATTGCAGGGCGAGTTGGAAGGCTGCCTCTCTACATCTGGAAGTAAGATTCAGCTCAACTAGGTTTTCACTCATTATTAAATTCTCTGTTTGCATACTGCATTTGACAACTTATTAAAGGTGACAATTGGCATTTGACTGAAACTACAGTCAAATATGTATTCAAAGCTTATGTGGAATTAAAAAAAAAAGTTGATCCAGAGTGAGAGCAAGGCCATAAAACAACACATTATAAATGCTATATAATATTACAAATCAATGTAAATGTGTACATGTACAATATCAAACAACTACAGCCCTATGGCAATCAAAATGTTGCAAAATGTAACATATTCATATGTGAAGGGAGCCAGGGTGTGCAAGTGGAAAAAAGGTTAGGGCAGCAAAAATTCCTGAGTTATAGTCCTAGATTTGCTGCTGACTCAATGTGTTGCTTTAGGCAAGTTGCTTGGGACTGATTTGTGGTAATTTTGTTGGTGCAGATTTGTATGTCTATTCTGTGTGTGTACAACTGGATATGCATATACTAGTCACATATTTGTGCATGCATATGCCTGATAAGGCCTCCTCCGGGGATTGGTGTATGTATATCAGGTAGGAAAATGGATGATATTTGCATATAGTCTTCAATGTTTTCCTTTTTAATTTTGGGAGAATACTGGACCAAACTCAGTCACATTTTGTTTTAAAATGCCTGCAATGATTATGTACATTTAAGCCAATTGTTCCTGACTTTAACACATAAGAACAGCCGTACTGGGCTAGACAGACCTCTGACCCAGTATCCTGTCTCTGACACTGGGCAGTGACAGATGATTCAGAGGGGATGAACAGAACAATTTCTGGTGATCCATTCCCTGTCATCCAGTCTCAGCTTGTGGCAGTTGAAGGTTTAGAGACACCTGGAGAATGGACACTATGACCATCTTGGCTAATAGCCACTGATGAACCTATCCTCTATGAACTTATCCAATTCTTTTTATTAGTTATACTTTTGGCCCTCACAACATTCCCTAGCAATGAGTTCCACAAATTGATTGTGCATTTGTGTGAAGAAGTACTTCCTTTTGTCTGTTTTAAACCTGCTGCCTGTTAATTTCTTTGGGTGACCCCTAGTTCTTGTGTTACATGAAGGGGTAAATAACACTTCCCTATTCACTTTCTCCACATCAGTCATGATTTGAAATTGTTATCATATCCCCCTTAATTGTCTCTTTTCTAAGCTGAACAGTCCTAGTCTTTTTAGTCCCCCTTTTTATAGAAGCTGTTTCATGCCACCAATCATTTTCATTGCCCTTCTCTGTGCCTTTTCCAATTCTAATGTATCTTTTTTGAGATGGGATGACCAGAACTGCACACAGTATTACAGGTATGGGTATACCATGGATTTATATAATATATTATGATACTTTCTGTTTTATTATCCAGTCCTTTCCTAATGGTGCTTAACGTTCTGTTAGCGTTTTTGATTGCTGCTGCACATTGAGTGGATGTTTACAGGGAACTACCCATGACAACTCCAAGAGCTCTGTCTTGAGTTGTAACAGCTATTTAGACCATTTTGTATGTATACTTGGGATTATGTTTTCCAATGTATATTATTTTGCGCTTTTCCACAATGAATTTCATCTGCCAGTTTGTTGCCCAGTCACCCAGTTTAATGAGATCCCTTTATAATTCTTTGCAGTCAGCTTTGAACTTAACTATCTAGAATTATTTTGTATCTTCTGCAAACTTTGCCACCTCCCTGTCCACTCTTTTTTCCAGTTCATTTATAAATACGTGGAACAGCACAGGTCCCAGTACATTGGAGACCCTGCTATTTACCTCTCTTCAATGTGAAAAATAAACAATTATTCCTACCCTTTGTTTCCGATCTTTTAACCAGTTACTGATCCATGAGAGGATCCTTTTTATCCATGACTGCATACTTCGCTTAAGAGGCTTTCGTGTGAGTCCTTGTCAAAGGCTTTTTTAATACTATATTGACTGGATCATCCTTGTCCACATGTTTGTTGACCCCCTCAAAGAATTCTAATAGATTGGTGAGAAATTATTTCCCTTTAGAAAAGCCATGTTGACTCTTCCCCATAAAATCGTGTTCATCTATGTGTCTAGTAAAAAGCAGAATTATCAAAGTCTCAATCAATATTCCCAGTACTGAAGTTAGGTTTACAATCCTGTAATTGCCAGGATCACATTCACGAGTGCAGGGAGACCACAAGAAGTTTTTTTCTGTTCTGCACCCCATGCAAAGACTGGGGATGATCACAGTCTGTGGGGTCCATGGGAGCATATGGGGAAGGGGGCAGGGAGCATCCCAAGAGATGGTGCAACTTGAGCACTTCCCCTGTGCACAGATTGCTAAGGAGGGACAAAATGGCTCCACAGTTCCCCCTGCAGTGATACAGCTCAGCACCTCCCCTGATTCAACCACTGCTTTAAATGGTACAATCTATCCAGTCCTTTATATATTTATAATCACAGGCGCTGGCTTCTAATTTTCTCCAGGGGTGCTCAAACCCTGCTCACCTCCAGGCCCTCCCCCAACTTCACCCCTTCTCCCAAGGCCCCACCCCTACCCCTATTCCTCATTTCAGAACTCTTTTAAGAAATTTGGCCATATATGGGTTATGTACCCTTAGAAAGGGCCACAAGCAAATTTTTTGGAGGTCTGTGAGTTTGAAAGATACCATTGGTCAATGTATTTTGTGTGTCTTTTATACTTTAAGAAAAAAAAGCTCCTTTGAACCATTGAGATGTATGTCTGCCTAAAGGTCATACATGCAAAACACAGCTCCAACCTCTTTGCCTCTCTCCTCCCTAATATTTTAGTTATCCTTACTTGTCTGTCATATGCATCAAGACTGTAAGGTTTTAAGGACAGGGATTTATGTCTCTTCTGTGAAGCACCTAATGTATTTAATGGGAAAATAATACTAATAACTAAGACATTAATAGAAATCCTGAGGAAGCTTATCTAAGAATGGAAAGAAAGTTTCAGGACCCTCTTGCATTGCACAAAATAGGCCAAATTCATGCCTGGTAGAACTTTATTAAAGTTACTATATGCCTTACTCTAAGGACTCGGTGATAAGCATCAGCTGCAGCCCAATCAATGGAATTCCACCAGGGAAGAATTTGGCCCATTAACTTTATAGCAGGCTTAGTCCCATTTAACTTCCCTTGATTTATTTTTACCCTGCAGTGAAAATCTACAGTCTATCATTTCCCATGAAGGTGGCTGTTATGAAAGGTGAGAATATTAAGAAAAATCACTAACAGAAACAAGTTCCTTAAAAATCCTTAATGTAGCTCTTAATGAAAATACTTATTAATCTTCCCTGAAGCAAAGCAATATGTAGTTAAGGTCCACAAAAGATTTTCCTTTCACGCACCCTCTGTATGCATTGTCAATGTCAAAGTTGTTACTTGAAGATATGCCCAGCAGCGTTGCTGGAGTCTTTAGCTGTCAAACAATCCGAAGGGATTATGCGCAGGTAACAGCAACAATATTGTTTCCACTGGTCAAATGAATCAGGGGAGTGGTCCTCTGCCTTGGATTCTGGTGTGAACCTGCATGCAGGCTGTAAGATCTGACACACCTGCAAACTAAGGAAAAGAGTTTCTCTAAATCTTTGGGCTATGCTAATGATATCTAGTAGATCACTCATCCCTGTAAGGCTGAACCCTCTACTTTTCTCCCTGATGTGTATAATTACTATTGGAAGCCATGGCCTTTCATGGAGAAGAGTGCTTCCTGTCTGTCATTTACATAACATACATTCAAAACTCTTGACTTAAAATACTGCAGGGCTTATTGCTTATGTTGATGTAAAGGTTTTTTTCTTGCTTCCACCAGGGAGGGTGGGAGAGGAGGAATCTTACCAATTAGTTAAATGCTGAAGTTAAACTATGAGGTGTTGGTTTTTGTTTTGTTTTTCATGTTGCTTGCCTATAAATGGAAGATCAATAGATTGTTTAAACTATTCCACTGAGTCTGGAGCCATTTTCAAATGTTATTTCCTTTGGAAGGAACCACACCAGTGAACATTAACAGTTTGTTATATTACACTGAAAAAAACCCTGTATTTCTGAATCTTGGGTGAGTCCAGCTTTCCAGTGTACCTTAATAGGAAATCCATATTCTGCACTTGATCATTCAAATCAGTACACCTCTACCCCGATATAACGCTGTCCTCGGGAGCCAAAAAATCTTACCGCGTTATAGGTGAAACTGTGTTATATTGAACTTACTTTGATCCGCCGGAGTGCGCAGCCCCGCCCCCCTGGAGCACTGCTTTACCACGTTATATCTGAATTCGTGTTATATCAAGTCGCGTTATATTGGGGTAGAGGTGTACTTGATGTAGCTGTGAAAATATGAACCCAATTGCAAATTTGGGCATCCAAAGGCAGGATTTAAATGTTCTATTATTAAGAGACTATGTTCAAAAATTAGCCTCCCAGTATCCATTCAGATGTTTCAAAGTATTTTAAGTTTCCATTGTGAGTAAATAGTGTATTATCATAAACAATAAGATAATAAAATATATGGGAATGGGGCAAATTACCCAGGAATAATTACTCCATGGTCCTAAAGCCAATTCTCTCATTTTTAAAAGATATTATACGGTGCCAAGGTTCTGCAACTGCCATAATATTAATCGTTCACTCTGTCCCTCTGTAGCACTGAGAGTGGCCCTTGCACACTTAGGGCTGTTAATACATGAATCAAGACTTGAATACAACAGTATTTTTTTTTTTAATCCAACCTCTTCCTTAAGCATTCACATAGACACAATTACAGTGCCCACATGGCTAGCTGCTGTGATGACTTGTGCCCAGAACTGATGGGAAAATGAATTTTAAAAGATACTAATCACAATCTATAGTTATCACGGTGAAATGTGGGTTTTAAAACGCATCTGTTCTAATGTCCCATAAGGTCTATGAATCTGCAGTCAGTAAACTGTATCAAGTTATCTCCATCTGATAGACAATCAGTATACCTGAGAGCTGGCCTTTTCTGACAGGGCTATTTCATCTGATAGAGTATCAAATGGCTTGTTGATTATTCTGACTTCAAAGGCCACTGGTGCAGATATCTTCAAGGTGGTCTGTAATGCCCTGAGTGATGAGGCCACCTGTCAATGTGACTGCAAAATTAAAGAGAATCTGTTGGGAAATGAAGGGTAAACTTCCTCTCTTTCAGATGAGCCTGATTAGCCTTGAACAATTTAACGTCTACAACTCAAGTTTGTTGCCATGGGAAAAATATTACTAGCAGGCTACTTTTTTTTGGTTTGGTTTTTATGGTACATAGTTCTGTAGGATGCACTTTCTTACTTGAAAACCATTCACAGCATTACAAAATCTCTAACCAAAAATCTTTCCAGACTTTAATCAATATCTGGAATGATTATTAAGTTATGATGGAAAAAAATACAAATCCATCCATTGAACATTATCAGTCTCTCTGCTTGTTTTGATGATACTGTTCTGGTGCAGACAGGGTTTCAATTGCCACTAACGTCAGGCTTACTGATGATTTTGAAATATGTGCTTAGGACTAACAAGGAGTCAGCTAATTTTATTATATGTGATTCATTTGAATTTGGTGGTTGTTAGCAGAGATGATGGGGGCAGAGAGGTTAACTTTCCCTCTATAATTTAGATAGCATTTATTAGAATATTAGTACAAAAAGAATTACCAAAAATCTGCTGATCAAGTACAGAAAGTATCATATGCAATTCCATTTGTTTTTATGTAGCAAATTTACCAGCACCTAGTTGTCCATGTTTTATGGCATAAACCATTAAAAATAATAAACGCAGTCCTGGGGGTGGGAATTGTAATCCTAACTGCAAGTTTTCATACAAACTAGAGTTCTTCAAAGTCTGTGCATCAGGCAAACCAAAGAAATATACAGGAACTGGTCTCAGGGATCCATCACAATGGAATAGCAGCCTTACCTGTTGACTATGGTTGGTAGAGACTAGGGAAGTGAGTTTAGTCAACAGTTCCACCTTTGTCACAGTGGTTCTGGAACAATTTGTACAGTGGGGGTGCTGAGAGCCATTGAACCAAACTGTAAACCCTGTATATGATGGAAACCACTTCAAGCCAGGAGGTGCAGCAGCGCCCCCAAACCCCTAGTTCCCGCATCTATGCTCTGTTGTGGGAGCTCCATTCACGTTCAGATCTCTTCATTACTCCAGGGATGATATTGCATAGCAATTGCATACCTCTATAGGACTTTATTGATTTATGTACATCTGGCAAAATGGCACTAACCAGAACTTAAACCAGTGAAAAAACTCTTCTGTTTGTAACACCCCTGTACAAATCAATAAAATCTCTTCTGTCCATGGAGATTTCAGCTCTCCGTTGAGAAGACTCAGTCCAATGGCAGCCTAAGCTCAGAACAAGGATAGTGAATTTTAGAACACTTAGAAAAATCAGCTGTTAAAGAGTGAGCTAGGCTATGTCTATGCTACAGAGCCTATGTTGGCCTAGCTATGTCAGCACAGCCCCCTAGCGTAGATTCAGCATACTCTGACAGAAGGCATTTTTCTGCCAGTGTAAGAATGCTACCTCCCCAAACAACATGATTTATGCCTTTTTCTGTCAGCATAGTTGTGTCTACACTGGGGGGGGTTTGTTGGCATAGCTAGGTCAGCCAGGGATGTGGGTTTTTCACACCCTTGACTGACAGCTATGCCAGTATATATTTTAAGTGTAGATCAAGACCTAGTCTCTACCTTAACTATAGTGGTGCTACATTCACACAAGGATAAGATGTCCTTTCTTATTAGAAAGTTCTTCAGTAAATCACAGTTCCCTCCTTGCTCCAGATTACAGCAGAATATCTTCCACCACTAGGGCCTGAGTGCAGAGCTGACTGGAAATTTTCCAATAAAACAAAGTTTTGGGTTCCACAAATTTTACTGAATTGCAGGCCAGGTTCCATCAGAAACCTGCCTGGTTCCCTGCCAGCTCACCTGGAGGGCTGCTAAGGGAGCTGGGCTTCCAGCCTCTGTGGCTCTGGGGCAGCTAGGTGGTCTGCTTCGGGACCAGAGATCCCAGGCTTCCAGAGTCTGCAGCTCCAGTGCGGTCTGCCATGCCAGGCCTTCCAGGCTTTCTGCTGTGGAGCAGAGAGTCTGAAAGCTCTGGGGCTCAGCTCCCAGATCTGCAGCATGGAGCCAAGAAGCCCTGAGAACCTTGTCCTGAGCTGGGACTCTCATGGCTTCCAAGTTCCCTACCATGGAAGTTAGATTAGATGCTCCTGCACTTTGTGATGCATTAGGCAACCCATTGTTTCCACCTCTCTGTTTAATGCCATATTTCTTTGACTCATAGACTCATAGACTTTAAGGTCAGAAGGGACCATTATGATCATCTAGTCTGACCTCCCGCATGATGCAGGCCACAAAGCCGTCCCAACCCTTTCCAATTGCTTTCTTGTTCCATTGTAATCTGTTTCCATGACAGTGACATCTTTTTCAATGGTTTTCTTATGTCGTCTGTTGTCCTCCACTTTTCCTTCTTCCATCAGGTGGTATTCAGTGAAGGGCTTGTCTAGGAGTATAGCTTTTTGACATATGTACAACATGTCCAAACCATGCCAGCCTTTTTTTTTTTTTTTTTTTTCTTCAAATCTTGTCACTACAGTCTGTTGGCCAGTCCTTTGTAACACATCAGCATTGGTTAATGTACCCCACCAGCAGACAACAAGTATTCTCCGCAAGCATCCGGGAGCCTAAAAGTTCTGGAATGGGCTCCTGTAGTGTAGACTTGGCTTGACTATAAAGGCGAAGCAGGCCTCCTTCTTTCCCACCAAACACTGGAGTTGATGGGAACTGACCTAGGTATTGCCAAAAGATATAGCAGTCAGCCTTTAGTGATGTCTGGGAAACCCCAGTCACAGGTTGCAACCTGCCCAGCAATGCTGAAGTGCAGTGGGGAGAAAAGAATTAGGCAAGTATAAACTATGATTTCTATCTGACCCTGTTCATTTTGATATATCATCCACCCACCTGCACTCATTTACCTGTTTCATGTACCTCTGGTATTCTGTCTTGCACCTAGATTGTAAGCTCTCTGGAGCAGGGACCACTTTATTTGTTACTTGCCTGTACAGTGCTTAGCACAATGGGGACCTGATTCTTGATTGGGCTTGCTAGGCACCATGTAATGCAAGTAATGAATTATTTAAAGAGCTGGATAGGTAGATTTTAGAGCCATCAGTATAGAAATGGCAGCGGTAGCCATGTGAACGAGAGAGGTTACCCAGAGAGAGAGCTTAAAGTGGGAGGAGGACATCAAAGCCAAAAAGTTTTTCCATAGAAAATGAAAACAATGAAGAAGAGAGCCTGCCAAAAAAGAGGTGAAGGAATGGTTGTGAGGTAATAGGAGAACCAAGAGGTAACTATTGTCACAACCCAGCAAGGATAAAATGTTGAGGAAAGGATGATTGATTGTGACAAAAGCAGCAGATACACAATGTAGGATAAAGATGGAGAAGAGTACCCTGCAATGTTGTTAGAGACCTTGGTGAGATCAGTGGAAGGGAGAAGGCAGAAGCCACATTGCAGGAGATTCAGGTTGGAGTTTGAGGAGATGAACAGACTGATGGTCATTCTACTGTGGTATGCTGTTTCCAGAAAAAGAGGGCATAAAGACTCCATAATGCACTAGATACTGCAGACAGCACTCCTAGCATGACCTGCCTACATTACCTAAAGCTGTGTCATTCTAAAGTGATGTTCAGTGATGTTGCAGCCCTTTGGGCTTGCAAAGTTTTGAATATTTTATTGGGGATTCGTTTAGCTTTTGGGATATGTTTTTATTGTAAACCTTTATTCCTGGCAATGGCTTTATTTTTCAATAGTCTTGAACAGGGACGGCTCTGGCTTTTTGGCCCCCCCCCCCCCCCCAAGCAAAAAAAAAACCTGTGTTGCGGCCGGAGCGCAGGTGCAGGGGGACCGGCTAGTGGGAGGGAGGGGGAGGGAGCAGGCGGGAGAGAGAGAGAGAGAGAGAAGGGGGGCGGCCAGGGCTACAGCCGGGCGCTGCCACGCGGCCCCTCGAGCCGTGCCGTCTGCCGAGAGGGCTCCGCTCTGGTCGGCTGGGAGGGAAGGACGCGGGCTGCTCTGCCGGGCTTGCTGCAGGGCGCTCCCGTCCTCCACACCGCCGCCCCCTACAGGGCGGCCGGAGCAGAACAAAAAAAAAAAGCGACCATGTTGCCCTAGGATTGGGCGGAATGCCACCTCGTTCAATCTGCCGCCACAAGCACCAGCTTGCTCGGCTGGTGCCTGGAGCCTGCCCTGCTCTTGAAAGTTTATTTAGATTCTTATTAGATTCACTTGTGGCAGAATTCCCTCTCAGAAAGGACTCAGTCCTGGAGTAGAGCATGTTATGAAGGCCCTATTGCTAGGATTATGATGACTTCTCTAAATGTGAGTATGCTGTCTGCTCTCCCTCTCTTGGCTCCGTCTAGTGACAACTCTGCAGAATGACTTTCAAGATCTGTGAATAAAATTCACAAATACAATTCACTATTCCCATAGAAAACTCGGTGTGTTGCATTGAGGGGCTGCCCTTCATTGAAGGAGCAACTAGGAAAAAGGGACCTTGGGAGGCTGGAAAATGGGACATGGTCTGCAGTAATGCTATGTGGAGTTATGAGGTAATTTCTCTTGGATCCTCAGATCTTAGCACAACCCACAAGTGAATGCTATATTTATATTGATTATGCGGTGTGAGTTTTAAGTGGCTTAGTGTGTATGTGTTTGTTTTTTTAATTCCTGTGTGTCCCAATTGCTTTAAACTATCTTTGGCACCCTCATTTCCCTCCAACCTGGAATGTTGTCATCTGCTGCATTGGAAAGAGAAACATCCTTTCGGGTCCCTTGTAATTTTATCTTAGCTACTGTAAACGCAGGAGCTGCCCTTATTTCTACATATGTCTAATTCTCTGTTTAATCCCACTAAGCTATTTGTCTCAATAATACTTTGCATCAGTGAATTTCATACGTTAATTATACATTATGTGTATAAATAACATTTCCTTATATCTGTTGGCTTTTAATTTCATTGAGTACCTTTTCATTCTTGTATTTTTGGAAAGAGTAAATAGGACCCTGATGACTTTTTCTAATTATTATTTATTATTCCATTCTTTTTTAATACTGACATCCTGTCTCTTTACTTTCCAAACAAAATAGATGTAATATGTTTAATTTCCCCTCATATTGAGTTCCAACCTACCCCTACTCCCACGTAATTATTTTTGATATTCTGCTCTGGACTTTCTTAAACTGAAGGCTTAAGCTCTTCAACCTACTATCAGAGCCTCAATATACATCTGATCAGTTTAGTAGCTCTTCTGTGGACTTTCTCCAGAACTTTTACAGCCTAAGCCTGGATGATGTACTGGAAATGAAATGGCACCAAGCATAATTGGTTTTGTTTTATTTATTTAGGAGGAGTTTATGCATTTGAATAATGTGTTTCAGCTTCACATTTCTGTTGTTCCAATCCCCTCAGTCCCTTCCTTTATCAGTACATTCCACTCTTTACTCAGCAATGTACAAGATGGCTTTTTATTTTTACATCGTAAATGCACCACTTAACATTTGCTCACATTGAAATTCAGCAGCTATTTCTTACGCCACTCCCCTAATGTGTTTAAATATCCTGAAGATGATCTATGTCACTTAAAGTATTGGTGCTATTTTGGATTGTAGTTTCATCAGCAAATTTTGTCACTGTACAGACGCACATGATTAGGGCCCCAGTTTCTGAGCCCCTGACACAGAGCAGCATGTTACTCCACAAGTAGTGCCTTCAGCTGTATATGGACTAAATAGTTAACAAAAGACCTATGATGTAAGTTAGAGAAATAGCAATTGGGTTCATCAGGAGAAATCAGTTCATCTGAATATAACTGCACAAGCAAATGAGATAATTCCAGTTCTGTTTGATTCTACAGTAACTTCATGCAACAAAGCTCCTCAGCAGATTATTAAATTAAAAGCAGAAGTAACTCTCATTGGCCAATTTCCCCAGAGGATGTGATGCTGTGGCTAGCTGCTTGTAAAAGCAATAGCCTTATAGAAAGTAACTGTTTGGTTGGGAAAGTCACAAGTGGGTGTGGGTGTGAATATATATATCTATCTAAACTAGGATTTTGTTTTCTTGGTAATGCCTCTTCACATTTTTGCAGAGTCTGCTGCCTGGGGAGGCAGATGCAATTTTGTTGAAGCCGTTATTCAGATTCTTGCAGAGAATATACGAACGGAGCTCTCTCATGGCAACTTCACTTTGGTTCTGTCTTGTTTTATTGTTTTCTTAACTTGATATGAGAGTCGTCATAATTAAAAGAATATGTTTGTTCTTTGTGTATGGAAAACATAACAAAAAGAACATTTACTTTTATCTAATATTTTTTTTAACAAACTCTCTTAACTATTTGTCATTTGACTGTTCACCTATCTTTCAAAGCTAAGTTGGCTTTTTTTAAATTTGTGAATTCAGTGATACGTTTCTGATGGAACCCCCTTTTTCCCCCCACCCTCCTCCTACAAACCCGCAACCGCAATGTACCAGCTGGCTGGCCTGTTGAGAAGATGCTGTGTAATGAGAAATACAAATTCTGTGTTACAAAAACAAATCAAATTACCAAACTTTCCAATGCAGCTCACCCAGGCTGCCCCCAGTGCTGAGTATTGCAAATTGATTAGTGGAGCCTTAATGGCCATTTAGTTATCAACAACACAAGTAGTGATTTAGAAAGCGGCTATAACTTTTGTAGGCCAGTGAGTTTTGAGTGCATAAAACAAATACATTATGCAGTAATGTAGAAATTCAGAGCAATTAGTAACGTGGCCTAAAAGGAGTAAAATCTACCTTGAAGTAGTCAGACATAAATTGCTATTAAATCATGGCTTTTATTTTTCCTGCCTTTGTCCTTCGAACGTTTGGTTTCACAGTAAATGAAAGGGGCTATTTGAAGTGAGGGAGAGGAGAAGACAGGCCTCTGACCTCTAGATAGTCCACGGAGATCAAAGGCAGACCCCATGTGTGTTAGATATTATCTTTCTGAGGCAAGTGGGCATGATGTTTTGTGATGCAGCAGTGTGGAAAAACACAAATAACCAGGTTAGTGACCGCTGAGAGAAGAATGATTGACACTGTGACTGAGAAGTAGCAGGAAAATCAGGCAGAAGAAAAGATTTGGTTTTGGTTTACATGAGAGCCCTTCAGTGCTCTGAAATGATCAAATGCTGGTTTTATTACAAATTACTAAAATCAAGTAAATATTGTGACTTAAGTATACAAAAGAATTTGTCATTGCAATTGACAATATTAAAAAGTCAACGTTTCATTCAGATGAACAATCTATTGCTTTAGTATTATTTAAGATAGTCGGTTTGAATGCAAATTAAGATTTGTGTTTGGACAATATGTTGATATGAGCACAGATATTTTTTTATATGTGCTGCACTTAGAATGTCCTAATTCCCTAAGTAATCATCACTTGTTCCAGTAAAAAACAAGCATTATTCATGATATTATTTTACTAGGAAAAATTAATTATTGGGGGGAAAAGTGTGATCCTGTGGCTGAAACACTTGACTGGGACTCCTAGTCCAGTCTCCGCTCTGCCACTGTTTTAGGCCTCAATCTAGCATAGCACTGAAGCATGTGTGTAGCTGTAGGCAGGGAGTAGTCCTATTGCTTAAAGATATGTATATACTTAAGCGCTTTGCCTGGATCAGGACCTCAGGTTGTGACACTGAGCAAGACACTTAATCTCTCTGCCCCTGGGTTTACCTATCTGTGGAATAAATATAATATTACGTTCGTCTCCTCAAGGAGAAATTGTGAGAATTCATTAATGCATACATGTAAAAAGCACTCTGAAATCTGGGTTGAAAAGCACTCTGTGTAAGTGAAAAGGATTATTGTTCATGCAAACAAATGCAATCTATATGTGGGGTAGATACAGATTATTCCATTAAAAACTTCCACAGTTGCCCAAGAAACTATCTTGTGGGATAACCTGCTGTGTTATTCTTCTGGCTGCAGGGCATGTTGACAGGAGGATGTTGTCAAATTCCTGCACATCATCAAAACCAGCTTAAGAAGACTTAATGCATCTCTTTCTACATAAAGTCAGTCATCAAACTGATCTTTTAAAGTTCCCCAATTCAGGAACAAAACACAACAAAAAGTCAGTTAAATTTCGGTTCCTGTGGTTGAACTTGACCTTTAAATATTTTTTTCTGCTTCCCTCTCACCCAACTCCCCATCTCCAATTTAATAATTCCCTTGGAAAAGCTGAAGACCTATTTGGTCCATATTTCTTTTGTTACTTTGTTACTTTTCCTTTTAACGTTGTTCTAATCTAGTTTGTCACAATTTGGACAAGTTTCAATCTAGTTTATAGATTTTTCTTTCCCCTAAAGCTGCATATCAATACAGTGTTTTCTGTTGTTAATATACTCATCGGTGATACCAAAATTCATTTAAAGCCTTTTCTTAGCACCAGAACATATTCAGTTCATTATCCAGCTTGCACTGGATAATGCACTCTTGGGTGCAGTCAGGTTGCCAGAACACTTTCAAACTCAGAGATAACTGCAAGATGTTTTTATATTGCACTGTGATATCTGGAATACATTTCTCTAACCTGAAAATTAAGGTTCCTCTTCAACAGTTAAAATTTAGGAAAATAATAAAATCAAGAATTCTCTGGAAATGCAGCCAAAGCATAATCTTTAGTACATTCAAAATATAACATAATACGGTGATTGGAGTTTTGGGGGGTTCAACCAGATAGTATGATGAAGAGATGGGTATGGGTTAGTAAGAATGGGCCAAGAAGTAAAATGTACCACATAGAGTTAAATTTGGTTAACAAAACAATAACACAGTAAATATTCACCATGAGCCAAGTAGGATACTTTCCTTCTTTGTTCTATATACTTAAGTTGAAGGACCACAACATAATGAACAAACAAGCCTCAAAGTTTTATTCAAATAAAAAGATGACCATTAATCATTTCTCACCTATTTTGGAATAATTGTTTTTCACAAAGCTATTGCAGATGCATTATCACCATTTTTAAAAAGAGAGAGATTTTGGCACCATGGTATCTGTCACAGGAACTGAAATCTAATTTACCTTTGATTATGTTTTGTTCTTGAACTGGGGAACTTTAAACCCTTAGACAAAAGGAGTTCATCTACTCTTGGCAGTGATGAATGAGAAGCCATTTATGGAGAGCTCAGATGTTGTTGTGTCCAGGATCTGGGATGAAAATCCAGGACCTATGGTCTCTAACATTCAGTGATAATTTGTAAGTGGTTTGTCTAAACAGTGGGAAAATACACCAGTAAAAGGGCCAGGTTGTCAATCTCCTGTGATAGGTGGCCAAAGGAGCAGAAAAACTCTGTGACCTTCCCTTCCTGGAGCTCCTGAAAATTGTCTCCTCAAGTGGGGACAGAGGACTGGGGGCCCTTCAAAGTCCTGGGGGAAGGCCTCCCAGCTTCAGAGATCCTGGAGATCTATGGAGATGGGGCATCCCAGGTCTGCAGATATAGGAGCATCTGCAAAGATAACTCCTGTGTCCTCTGTCCCTCTCCCCCCAGCCCCCCACCCCTCCCCACACACACACACATTGCTGGCAGCAAAGTTCTGGCTATATTGATGCAAACTTTATTTCCTATGAAGATATTGCTAGTGTAATTCATGCTTTTGTCTCTTTGAGATTAGAATATTACAATGCACTCTACATGGGGCTGTGCGTTCAGCTATTCAGAAGCTGAATTAAGGATAAATGCCATGACCAGAATGTTAAGCGGACTATATTGTTGTGAACATGTGATGCTAGTGATCCAGGATCTACACTGGCTGCCTGTTGGCCTTTTAAGCCCTAACTGGCTGGGGACCTGCTGACCTGCCTGAGAGACTGCCTCTCGCCACATGAAATAGTACCACAGATGCCAATTTTTGTTCAACATCTTCATTAATTATCTGGATGATGGGATGGATTGCACCCCAGCAAGTTTTTGGATGACGCTAAGCTGCGGGGGAGGAGTAGATATACTGGAGTGTAGGCATAGGGTCCAGAGTAACCTAGACAAACTGGAGGATTGGGCCAAAAGAAATCTGATGAGGTTCAACAAGGACAAGTGCAGAGTCCTGCACTTAGGGCAGAAGAATCCCATGCACTGCTACAGGCTGGGGACCGACCGGCTAAGCGGCAGTTCTGCAGAAAAGGACCTGGGGATTACAGTGGACAAGAAGCTGGATATCAGTCAACACTGTGCCTTTGTTATCAAGAAGGCTAATGGGATATTGGGCTGCATCAGTAGGAGCATTGCCAGCAGATAGAGGGAAGTGATTATTCCCCTCTATTTGGCACTGATGAGGCCACATCTGGAATATTGCATCCAGTTTTGGGCCCCTCACTACAGAAAGGATGTGGACAAATTGGAGCGTCCAGCGGAGGGCAATGAAAATGATCAGGGGGCTGGGGCACATGACTTACGAGGAGAGGCTGAGGGAACTGGGCTTGTTTAGTCTGCAGAAGAGAAGAGTGAGGGGGGATTTGAAAGCAGCCTTCAACTACCTGATGTGGGGTTCCAAAGAGGATGGAGCTCGGCTGTTCTCAGTGGTGGCAGATGACAGAACAAGGAGCAATGGTCTCAAGTTGCAGTGGGGGAGGTCTAGGTTGGATATTAGGAAAAACTATTTAACTAGGAGGGCAGTGAAGCACTGGAATGTGTTCCCTAGGGAGGTGGTGGAGTCTCCATCCTCAGAGGTTTTTAAGGCCCGGCTTGACAAAGCTGTGACTGGGATGATTTAGTTGGGGCTGGCCCTGCTTTGAGCAGGGGGTTGGACTAGATGACCTCCTGAGGTCTCTTCCAACCATAATCTTCTATGATTCTATAAATAGTGGAAGTTGCCAAACTGGAATTCCCTCTATTTATAAGAGAAGAACTAATTGACTTTGGAATTTGCTTTCCCCCTGGATTAGCAATAGTTTGTTGATCTTCAGAGTATGCAGTTAAGCCTATCTTTGGCACAGTCATTTTGGAAGGACAACTGAGGTGGTTGTGGGTGGGTAGCATCCCTCTGTGGAATCTGAGAGGTAGGGTGGTTTGTTCTACTAACTGCTTTTGTGTTAAGGGATCGTCTACTGTTGCTGTTACTATTGTTATGAATGTCAGGGTGCTGTGAGCTAGGGATGTGAATATTTTGCTATGTTAAATCGAAATAAATATGTAGTGGCCACCTTCATCAAGAAGGTGCTGGATGAGGAGGAGGAAATCCCTGTATCCTCTCTACTCCAAAATGGCTTTATGCATACACAATGACACTCACACTGCCCGGGTCCTGGCCACCAGTCCAGGGGGCTCTGCATTTTAATTTAATTTTAAATGAAGCTTCTTAAACATTTTAAAAACCTTATTTACTTTACATACAACAATAGTTATATATCAAAGACTTATAGAAAGAGGCCTTCTAAAAACGTTAAAATGTCTTACTGGCTCGCGAAACCTTAAATTAGAATGAATAAATGAAGACTCGGCACACCACTTCTGAAAGGTTGCCGACCCCTGAACTAGAAGATTCCTAACAGATGCTTGTCTAACCTATTCTTAAAAACCTCCAATCCAATGAGATAGATTCTACAACTTTCCTAGGCAATTTGTTCCAGTGCTTAACTACCCTGATAGTTAGGAAGTTTTTCCTAATGTCCAACCTAAATCTCCCTTGCTCCAGTTTAAGCTCATTGTTTCTTGTCCTATCCTCAGAGGTTAGGAGAACAATTTTTCTCCTTCCTCCTTGTAACAACCTTTTATGTATAGAAAACTGTTATCATGTCCCACCCTCGGTCTTCTCTTCTCCAGACTAAACAAACGCAATTTTTTCAATCTTTCCTCATAGGTCACGTTTTCTAGACTTTTAATCATTTTATTGCTCTCCTCTGGACTTTCTCCACTTGTCCACATCTTTCCTGAAATATGGCGCCCAGAACTGGACACAATACTCCATTTGAGGCCTTATCAGCACAGAGTAGAGTGGCAGAATTAAGTCTTGGGTCTTGCTTACAACTCGCCTGCTAATACATCCCACAATGATGTTCACTTTTTTTGCAAGTGTTACACTGTTCACTCATATTTAGTTGGTGATCCACTATGACTCCCAGATCCCTTTTCACAGTACTCCTTTCTAGGTAGTCATTTCCATTTTGTATGTGTGCAACTGCTTGTTCCTTCCTAAGTGGAGTACTTTGTATTTGTCCTTATTGAATTTCATACTATTTACTTCAGGCCATTTCTCCAGTTTGTCCAGATCATTTTTAATTATAATCTTATCCTCCAAAGCACTTGCAACCCTTCCCAGCTTGCTATCATCGGCAAACTTTATAAATGTATTCTATATGCCATTATCTAAATCATTGATGAAGATATTAAACAGAAACAGACCCAAACCAATCCCCGCATGACCCCACTCAATATGACCTTCCAGCTTGACTGTGAACCACTGGGAATGGTTTTCCAACCATTTATGCACCCACCTTATAGTAGCTCCATCTAGGCTGCATTTCCCTAGTTTGTTTATGAGATGGTCATGTGAGACAGTATCAAAAGCCTTACTAAAGTCATCTGCCACTTCCCCCTAGGCCACCCCCAGCCACAAGGCTTGTTATTCTGTCAAATTAGGATATTAGGTTTGTTTAACATGATTTGTTCTTGACAAATCCATGCTTACTGTTACTTATCACCCTATTATCTTCTAGATGTTTGCAAATTGATTCCTTAATTATTTGCTCCATTATCTTTCCAGGTACTGAAGATAAGCTGACTGGTCTGTAATTTCCTGGGTTGTCCTTATTCCTCTTTTTATAGATTGACACTATATTTGCCCTTCTCCACTACTCTGGAATCTCTCCCATCTTCTATGAATTTTTGGAAATAATCACTAATGGCTCAGATATCTCCTCAGCCAGTTCCTTGAGTATTCTAGGATGTATTTCATCAGGCCCTGGCAATTTTAAGATATCTAACTTGTCTAAGTTATTTTTACTTGTTCTTTCCCTATTTTAGCCTCTGCTCCTACCTCATTTTCACTGGCATTCACTATGTTAGACGTCTGATCTCTACTAAACTTTTTGGTGAAAACTGACAAAGAAGTCATTCAGCACTTCTGCCATTTCCACATTTTCTGTTCTTGTCTTTCCCTCCTCATTGGGTAATGGGACTACCCTGTCCTTGGTCCTCTTGCTTCTAATGTATTTGTAGAATGTTTTCTTGTTATCCTTTATGTCTCTAGCTAGTTTAATCTCATTTTGTGCTTTGGCCTTTCTAATTTGTCCCTACATGTTTGTGGTGTTTGTTTATATTCATCCTTTGTAATTTGACCTAGTTTCCACATTTTGTAGGACTCTCTTTTTTTGAGTTTTAGTTTATTGAAGATTTCCTGGTTAAGCCAGGTTGGTCTCTTTCCTACGTAGTGGGATAATTTGCTCTTGTGCCCTTAATAATGTCTCTTTGAAAAACTGCCAACTCTCTTGAACTGTTTTTATGTCCAGTTGATTAACAAAATGAACTGATGAGCTCACCGGAAAGAGGGTCATCCAGTTCTTGATAGCCAGAAAGATGGCTGCTGCAATACAGGGTATCTAACAGGTGAGGGCTGAAAAAGTGGGACAAATGGAAAAATTGTGTTTATGCAATGTGCCCATTTCAGTGCAGAAGATTAGTCTATGTAGATTCTCAAGATGATAAAAAAGCAAATTCTTTGTGATTTATATTAAAGTTTATGGATCAAAAAGCATGAACAAATAGATAAAATCTTTTTAAAATTCCCACTGTTTTGAAGTTTAGCCACAGTTAATGAATATCTTCATTTTGCTGGCATCTCATAAAATTCATGACAAAGTGTTTTTCATGGATAGAAAAACTACTAAACCAGCACTGAGTCCACAGCAGTTGTTGTTGCTGGTCTTTTCGCATAACACCATAAAAGGATTATTTTTCTATTTTCACTCTTTGTGCAAATGTCTGTATACCTGTTTAATGCAACCCAATATTTTACATGCTAGCCGCAATCAATATCTCATATAATAACAGTGAAAGAACAAACAAAATTACTGCTATAAGAACTCCTGGAGAGGTAGACTCTTCAGTCTTATAAAGGAATTGTATATACATCTGACTAAATTAAAAACAGCTCATAGATGTTGCACAGTCTCTTCTTTCAGCAATAGCCGCTGCTGATTTTTCTGACTAACCAGGCACATAATGTTTAAATGGAATATTGGAGTCAGCCTTGCACAAACCACCTGTAAGTGACATTTGCCTTATCAATAAAACTGATATACAGCCTACTGGAGAATTGCTCAACAAACAATTTCCAGATATCACTGTTACTACAGAGTATGAAACAGCTCTACTCCCTTTCCTGCATGTCAGAATTTTACAGACCGCAGCCGTTCTCTGACAGCTGCTTGTCATGAAAAGGGCATTGCTTCAGGCAGATATGTTGTTCATTTCAGCATTCCCAGGGCCAAACATGCTCCATCATATCAGTGTACATCCAGAATAACTCCCCTGAAATCAATGGGTTACTCCAGATTTACGCTGGTATAAATAAGAATAAAATCTGGTCTCTGGTATCTATGAGGGGAAAATGTTTTTGGTGGATGGATTGATTAGCAAAATCTATGTTTGTAGCAGGGCCCATTTCAGAGGCGAGAAAGGGAGAGAAGTAACCAACTTGTCTACCTTTTCTTCCTTAATAAAGTTATAAAGATAAAATAGTCTCTGCTAAGCAAAATAATGTAGTTGTGTTAGAAATAAGAAAACTACCAAATAATGGGGACAAGCTACTTATCAACAGGCTACAGAAGCTATTGTTTTAACCACCTGCTATTGAGAAAAAAAAATGGATTTGAAGAGAATCTTGTAGACTTCAGCTTGAATCTTAAAACTAGAACTTGTTTGGAAAAAAAAATTCATTTCAACAAATGAAAAAGTCTGTGAAATTTTACTGAGAACTTTTCATTTCCCATCCAGCTTTAAATAAAATACTTGACTATCATTAATAATTAAATGTCATTGCCCTGAGATTATGCTATTCAGTTTCTGGTCCCTGCTTCAGCACCTTGCACCCAGGGCTATAATCAGGCAGCTATGGATTGCCTGAGTGTAGGGGAATGCCCTGGTACCATAGAGCTGGTATTGCTGCATCTGAGGCTCTATATTTTGACCCCCATGTGCTGGGGACATGACCAGAGCACTGCTATGCTCCCATCATTCTTTGAGTGCTGTTACCCGCTGACGTAAATTAGAGCAGCCTCAGGATTATAACCAGCCCATCCCCACACCAAGCCAAACTCAATAATCAGGACAAAACAAAAGCATCATACATACAGAACAAGTAACAATTGCCAGTGACCATATCAAGGAGATAAGGCACATGCTCCCATTCGAGATTAAAGGAACAAAATTGTTATTAATATTCCTGATGTAAAGAATCCCATTAAAACAAGATTTAAAAAGATGGTGGTGGGGCATTCTCTCTGGAAGCTCTGTGGGACTGGAATTTGCTTCACCACCCGCCCCACCCCATCCAACACTGATCCTCTGGAGCCTGGATTTGCTATCCTTTTGCGCACACTGTAAAACCCATCTTTTCTCCCACGTCCTTTGGGGTGAATCCAGGGCCGGTGCTACCACTAGGTGAACTAGGCAGTGGACTAGAGCAGCAAGTTGGTTGGGGGCGCCTGGGCTGTCCTCAGGCATAGGCAATTGGGTAGGGCACCTGAAAATTTGGGGCACCACTGGGTCTTAGTGTCCACCCTACTGGTTTTCCTATCCCTGTTCTGACCCTTCCTGCAGGCTCTGAGTCTTCCTGGGAAGGGGATCTAGTAGTTAAAAGAAAAAAAGTCTCCAGCCTGCCAGACCTATTAGCACAACACTGAAACTGTTAAAGAGCCATTTAACAGGCATTTGCCAACCCCCAGGTATCTACTGTCAGTTTCTGAATGCACTGACAAAAACAGTTTGCATGACTGTAATATTTACTCAGAACATGTCAGTCTACAGGACCTTAGTTTAAAATTTGCTTTAAAAATATTTTATTAGTGAGTTGGTGAAGATTATAAAATCACATCTCTAAAAAAATCCTTGCATAGATTTTTAGATGCACAATCATCTTTAGCCTTAAATGCTTGGATCTTCAGACATATGTTTTTTTAAATAAATTCTTCAAAAGACCACCCTTATCTAAAATACACATTTTAATTACTATAGTAAAAAAACTTACTTCCAAAGTCTTCCTGTCCTTTCCGTACATCCATTTCTCCCTTCACTCCCCTGTCCCCCTCCTCCCCCCTCACCCCCCATTGAAGGAAGCAACAGCCCTTTGCTTCCAGATGGCTGGACATAGAGTTTCCCTTTCTTTACTTCTGACTATCTGATGAACTAGTTTTAAACAAAATCAGTACCTTAGTAAGATATAAAATCCTTTGTTATGCCTAAAATCTTTGGAAACATATTTTTTAAAGTTGGTGAAATTTCATAAACATGTGTATTGTTATGGAGATCACACACAGTAAATTAGTGTTCCCTTTTTCTAAAAGCAATGAACATTGTTATGAACACACTAAACCTCTGTGACTGATTAATTTAAAATAATGTCTGTTTCAATGAGTTAAATATCTAGTAATCTGGAATGATTACTTTATGAAGGCTTAAGAGTACATTTAAAATATAAAATCAGCTTAGAAATACTGATTAAGAAAATATAAAACAGAGAAGAGCTGCATCATGTATTCTATAATATTTAATGTTGTATTATGAAAAACAGCTGACTCACCCTTACTTTACAAATGATGTACAAAGTTTTTGCAAATAAATGTCTGACAAACTTCAGGGCATATCAAAAAACCTGTGACTGACATTTTTTATTCCCTAGTTTAGTGCTTTTAATTAGGTACCTTCTGCATGTCCATTCTGCGTGAGGGAGAGGCTACAGGGGTCTCTGCAGGGAACTGTGACTCTCCGCCACTATGAGGCGGGCTGGGCATCTTGTTATTCTTTCTGCCTTGTCCCTCAGCCCCCGCCGGGCTGCAATCTCAGGCTGCCATGGGAAATAGGCACACCAGTTTAATAATACTGCATAGGGCCCCATAAATCCTAAGACTGGCCCTGGGGGTGCCAAAAAGTGGTGCCGTAGCTCAGCAGGGAGGAGCCGCCTTCCGGAGGCACCGGAGAGCCAGAGCGTTGGCTTGCGGGGACGGCCAGCCCCAGCCATGGAGGAGCCAGCTCAGCGCAGGAGGGGCAGGAGCCCTGCAAAGGCAGCGGTGCCACTAGCGGGGAGCAGCCACACCTCCTGCCCAGGCTGCAGCCCGGTGCCCCCCCGGGGGCTCCTCCAGGCTGCAGCAGATGCATGCGGGCAGAGGCCCCCGTGCCCCCCCCAGCTTTCCCCTCCCGGGCATGTGAGCCTCCCCTGGGGCGCGGGGCCCTGAGCCTGCTCCGGGAGGGGCAGCGACGGCGGCGGCTCACACTCCCGGGAGCCGCAGAGCCCGAGCGCGGTGAGGAGGGAGCTGGGGGGGGGAGAGTGCACGGGGGCCTCTGCCCACATGCATCTGCTGCAGGAGCCCCCAGGAGCCCCTAGAAGGCAGCTCCTCCCTGCCGAGCTGCTGCAGCGGCCCAAGCCCAGCAAAGCCATTGAGTGGACTCGGGGCGGGGGACGCCGGGGTGGGGTAGGGAGGGCTCACGGTGGGGCTGTGGACCCTTCAGGGGAGTTCAGGGAGTGGGGAGGTTAGGAACCTGGTCTGGGGAGCAGTTCCTGGGCAAGGCTGGCCCTGGGCAGGGTGGCCCCTGTGGTCTATAAAGGCTCGTTGGGATTTGCCCCTCAATGAACCGATGTGCGAGGTGGGCGCGGGGGGGGTTTCACAAGGTGGAAGTTTCACCTAGGGCGCAAAATATCCTTGCACCGGCCCTGGGTGGATCGAAAATTGGGACATCAGATTAGGCACTTCAGACTTTATAAATGAATAAATAAATTTGTTCTAGTTCAAATCTACTAAACTACTAGATTTGAATAGATTCTCTTTCTGTACTGTGCATCTTCTTTTGCAGATACTACATTATGAAAGCACTGCACATTAGCAAACCTAAACACTTGGAGATGTCCTTAATTAATGAAGAGTTTGGCATGTCCTTTTCCAAAGCTTGGAATGCACTGTTATGGGTCAGCTGCACAGTCTCCACATAACTTATAAAGTCATTGGCACTTTAACTTTATAGCACACTTCCCCAATTAAGCTTTCTAGGCCCCAGCATTTAACAGCTGTCCACAGCTGCTGAAAAGTGGTTTATCATTGTCAGAATTCATGACCAAAACATTCAAAGGTGCAGGTTTTTAACAGTTTGGCAGACTAACACTTTTCTGCTCTCACCCATTTTAATAGTTGTTTCAATAAAGGTACAATTTATATATGTACACTTGAACACAGCCTATCTTTTCATATTTTATATAAATATATATTAAACGGTAGATTCAGGTACTGAATGTTCAGATTTGTAGTCTATTGCAGTATGCTTGATTTGAGGTGGTACTGCCTGGGGATTTGTATTTACATATTTGTACTTGCTTTAGGTCTATCCTAACATACCGTACATTTGTGTATGGTGATATATACATGTATTTTAAAACTTTTTTTCCTCACTGTGAAAAACACAAAAATGACTGGCCAAAAAACTGCCAAGCTTTGCATGTGACTGGTCACACTGAAGAAAAGACTCTTAAATTTGTTTTGGAGGGAAAAGGCTGAGAAAAAAACTTCTATAAGCAATTGAAACATCGCTTTGGAGCTTATTAGGTAGGCATCTTTTCTTGCAAACCTATTGCCATATGAGACCATTAACCATTTTGTTACAGATATACATAATAAAGCTAAGTCACATCAAAATGAACAGACAACAAGTGGCTTTATTTAAAGATCATCTGCTTTGTTATAACTGAAAACCAGGTCAAAGCAAAGTTATTGCAAGAAATGGACTAGACTTTGCAAACAACAGTAGGTACTTGTAGGGCTAATTAAAACTGTGCTTCCAAATAAAAGTGTAAGCAATCAGTGTGTGTGTGGGGGGGGGGGAAGTGTTTCTAATTAAAAATGCACAACAAGGTATAAAGACTAAATAAAAGGGTAAATAGAACAGAAAATTTCAACAAGATACTTTGCCTCGCATCTCTGTTGTTTCTGCAGGAGTTAATATTTTTGTAAAACTCTCTTCCCCAGCCCCGAACTCTATTAGATTGCTTTTCCACCCTGACACACAGGTACCAGTCTAACAGCATAATGTGTTAAGAAACAATCTGAGACACAGCAGGTAAATGAAACATAAAAGTGCAGAGGCCAATTTCATTATTAGCCTGAGTGCAACGAATGGAGCTGTCTTCTCTTAGGGCCAAATTCACTTTTGGCCTAGGTGTGCCAGCCTCAATTTAATCACCTGAGGGCCAGATTGTGAGACACGTATTCACACTGAGAAGTCCCTTACTGTGCAAGGAACACCACTGAATTCACTGGAATTACTTGAGGTGTAAGATACTATTCATAGAATCATAGAATATCAGGGTTGGAAGGGACCTCAGGAGGTCATCTAGTCCAACCCCCTGCTCAAAGCAGGACCTAATCCCAACTAGCCTCCGGGGTAGAGAAGAACTCCTGGCTGCAAGCATCTCTGACCTCCGACACATCCTCTGCCTCTGGGTCTCCCTCCACCTCTACATCCTCATCCAAGATTTCCTCCTCCTTGCTCGGTCCACTCTCGACTGGCACGTGAGCCACTGAAGTATCCACAGTGGCCGTCGATTGTAAGGGTATCCCAATCAGGCCCTGAGAAATTAAAAAAATTTGAAAATGCACATTTGCCCTGATCCAAAGCCAACTGAAGTCAGTGGAAGGACTCCCATTGACTGCAGTGGTGTTTGGATCAGATCCATACTTAGTTACTATAAAAAAGATGTAACTTCATTGGGAACAATGCTACCTATGCATTAACTTGCATTACCTCTTCTCACAATAACATCAATTACTTTACTATATAAGGAGAAGGAAATATGTTTTTACTGCTTTCTGCTTATGCAGCATGTCTTGGCTTTCCTGTCTCATACTTAGTACTGACTCCCTGGAAGAAGTGAGAGTTGGCCTTCTCCTTCTTTTGGCTATAGATCTGTTTTTCTTAGGATAACAAATTGCGTGAGCAGCTTCCTGTTTGAAAGAAATTCCCTGGAGTTATTTAGTGACACTGAATACAAAAACAGCAAAATGTGTGTACTTGTAAAAGGAGTAGCATGAGCCTGACACTCAGCATCAGCAGTAATGTTGAAAGCATTAGCCAAAATGGAATGAAACTGGCCAAAAGCAACACTAGCTATTCTTTCTTCTTCTTCTCTTTTGGACCTTGCACCACAACAGTGAAAAGTAGACAGACAATTGGATGTATAGAAGGATTTGTAAAAGGAACTGGAGACATTGACTTCTAAGTCTCTATCTTCTATCAGCCATTCAATGTCATGTATGGAATTAGCTGATAGTCTCAGTACAGTTTCTAGTGATCAACTTACCAATTATCAGGACAAAAGGAGTCCCCATAAATGAATAGCTACTATTCTAACTCACTTACAATAGGTGCATTTAAAAAAAAACTTAGTTTCAGAGAGAGAGCACTGGCTCTATTAATATTCCCCATTTTAAGAAGCGCATGTACAGCCTTTCAAAATGGAAGAAACATTCAGTGCCCATTTATTCAGGGCAGGTGGGGTTAAAGAGTAATTTTTGCATACTGTAACAAAAACATAGCCTGATACAATGGTGCCCACTCAAACAAAACAATGGAAAGGGAAAAAATTATCACAAGAATATTTTTTGTCCTGAACAGCAAAAAAATGTAACAACAAAAACAGACCTATTGACCCGTTAGAGTCCATAAATCAGGACTGCGCTGAATGGACCACTTTCCTGTAGAGGGGTCATCTCTCACACTTTCCTTGGTCTGCTAAGGACAAAGACTTCATAAATGCACAGGCCTATGCTTTGCTCAGCTCAAGCACACTAGTAATGTTCCTTTTTAGGTTCTCTCTCATGCAGTGGTGAACAAGTATTGAAGTGAATTTTACCAGGTACTTTCTATTCTTGGGATGAAAGATGCTCTAATTATCTTAGCATAACAAGAGGTTTTCATCACAGCTTTATTCCCTATCACCATGACAGACCAGATGAGACTTTTTTTTTTTTTGCTGAGTCCATCAATGCTGCTCCTTAAATTGACCACTACACAAAACAAGCTTCTTTCCCACACCAGTGCACACCTTCCAGGGTTACTTGTGCTTCTCCCTCCCATCCTCTGTTACCATGTAGATGCATGCCAAAGGTTATGGGAGTAAGTGCTCTCTCTGAAAGCTATCATTAGTGTCATAACCTCAGAACCTCTGGCATGGCAGCTGCTGTCCATGAACATGATGCCACTGGCCCTTAGGAAACTCCAACTAGTACAGCAATCTGCAACATGTCTTCCCATCAACACAGGCTACTGTGAACACATCAAACCTGGCCTTTCCTTTCTACACTGGCTTCCGCAGAACACTGAATCAAATTCAAGGGCTTGGTCCTTATCTTCAGGGTGCTCACAGACCTGGGCCCAGGGTACCTAAAAGATCACTGTAAGTTCTGGGATAAAGACCAGGGTTGACAGCTCTCCTCCTCAAGTACAATGGAACGCTCTACAATACAAGTAAAGCTTGTCTGTCCAGGAAACCGAGCTTTGTCAGGAGCCAGTCCGAGACTGTGTAATGAACTCTTAGGAATTAAGGATCATCACAAACCTCACCACCTTCTGCTGCATGTGCAAGGCACATTCCTTTGATCTTGCCTTCTCTAACATAAACACAGAGCTGTCTGCACATTACAACCCCCCCCCAACCAAAAAAAGCCCTTCCAAAACAAAATGCTTCACTGCACGAACAGTTCTCCCGCTGCAGAGAGGAGGAGAGAACAAATCACATGTGACAGATGTTAGTCATGGTGCTTAGTGCACAACTGGAAGGTGCTCATATAGTAAGGCGATGAGAGAAATACAAAAACCTGAGTAGAACAGAATGAACCCTGATACCACAATGGCTTGGCTGGATTCAGAGTGGAGAGAAAGCACTTTGGCATCATCTTCTTTCTCCAGAGAACTTACTGCTGCATCTATCTAAGCCATTTCCGTGCACGTGTACATTTCAGTGTACATCTGTGGGACCAGCACACTCAGACAGAAAGGAGACTTGTAGTAGAGAAAAGGTGTATGAGACAACACAGACAGGGGAGAAGGGGGAGGTAAAATCAGAGGAGATGAGACAATGGAGTAAGGGAAAGGTGGGACATGTGGTGCTGCCAATCCCATGATAGCATTGAGCACTAGTGTAGTACATTATGAAAATAGATGCTGCTCAACTATCCTTCAAGCTCAATAGAAATGCACTGTGTGATAGTAAGGAACAGTTTCAGTAGGACTGTGTTGGCCTTGTCCTGTAGAGATGGTGCCTTTTTCATTTGGTTGTTTGCAAATTACTCTAAAATGTACAGATCTTAGTGGGCATAATTAAACATAAATAAATCAGTTATATTTTACCACAGTTTAAAATCCAGGCTTTTAAAAAAGGTCTGCTCTGCTGTAATATTATGAGGAGTCATAGCAATGTTCTACTGTACAGACACCCATATCAGTAATTGCTATTTAATCTAATCCTCTGATAGTAATGGAATCATTTCATGCTCTATCAATTCCACACCTTTACATTTCATAGAGTGTTGTTCTCCTATTTGTTAGCCAGCTGGGATATCTGAACAACATTTTCTCACTGAACTGTTTTTAGCTGAAGCTAAAATCAATATTAGGGTCAAAACCAAAGATTGCTAAAGAAAAAAATGTTGAGCATTTTTAATTGTTCTGGTTAAGAGAGAAGGGGTGGGGGAAGAGAAGGTGTCCTAGGTATAAAAAGGTTTCTACTGATTCTTCTCAAATATGAACAATGGTATAACAGTACTATAACACTTTGAACTTATTATAGCCTGTTCCAGCTCAGGAACTTAAAATATTTCACAAGAATTAATTAATTGCAAACAAAATTTGGTAGGAGTAGATTTGATTCTACCTAAGAGTACGTCTACATTTGAGCAGTAGCTGTAGCTCAGATAGATGTACCCATGCCACCGCTGATTGAGCTAATACACTAAAAATAGCCGTTGCACAATGGGTGGCAGGGTCAGATAACCGCTCAAATACAATCCTGCCTAGCACCCTAGGTACTTACACCGGCAACTAGCCCATCCTGCTGCCTGTGATGCCACAGCTACCCCTCTATTTTTAACGCTTTAGTTCAGTCCAAGCTCTCATGCATATGCCTACCCAAGCTGGAAATTACCACCCCCAGCTCAACTTTAGATGGACCCTAAACCACATATGACTAAAGTGAGGGACCAAGAGGTTAAGAGTTAAATTGTGACTCGCCCTCACATGACAGAGCTGGAGACTAAGGCTGCACCTAGCCCTGCACATGGCTGTGTTCAGGCTCTCCAGATCTTGGGTCCAGGTCCTGTGTGGACTGAAGGGTCTGAGCTCCAGCTGCTCATCTCAAAAAGCCAGTGGGAGAGGAGGAGGTAAAGAGGACAGAAAGAGTAGAGCCAATGATCAGCTCACCCCTTCTATCGATCGATCGATCTATCATACTTGTATGGCCCTCATGTAGTATCTGAGCACCTCAAAATCTTTATCATAGCGCTAACCCTTTTGACCCAAGTAGTTCAACAATATTCAGGGGCCTATAGATTTTTTTTCCATTAGGAGGAGAAATTGATGTTTGAGTCAGGTATTTCTTTGATGCAATCCTGTTTATTTACACAGAATGTACATAAAGTCCTGTTTCCCTGATCACAGGAGGAATCACACAGCAGGAACGAGTTTCTTTGATCACAGTTCCAAGACTTTTCTAGCCCTCAACCCAAAAAACACTCTTGCTAGGCTTTTTCTCAAGGCCACATTCCCAGTACTTGTTCTGGCTTTTTCCTTGGCTTTCTATGGTTTCTCTAGTGTTTCTGCCACTTCTCTCCACGCACACATACAGCTCCAGCTAAAACAATACCCAACCCTCCCTGCATTTGCAGTCAGCCCCCAGTGAAACCCCTCTGCCCACATAGCTTTGATTCCTGACTTCCGTCGTATGTGACCTGTGTTTAAGGTGGGGATTCCTATTGTTTTACAATCTTATCACATACAGAAGCGTGATGGCTTTTCACGTTTGTGCTGAATGAAGGGTAGCTGTTAGCGCCCATCAACTTGAAGGAGATATCACCCAATTCCCAGCATAACATTATTTATCCTCACAACTCCCCTGTGAGTTATGTCAGTACTATTATCCCCATGTTCCAGATGGGGATCTGAAGCACAGAGAGGCTAGCTGACATGCCCAAACTCACACAGGAAGTCTCTGGAAGAACAGAGAATTGAATCTGTCTCCCAAGTTGTAGACTATTGCCCTAATCATGGGACTGTCCTTCCAGAACGAGCTAGGCCCATAGGGTGGAGCAAAAAGGGAGTATGGTAGGAAATGTGACCGTGAACCACAATGTCTCCTGGTGCTCCTCCTGGGGTAATGCAGCTGTACACTGATGCTTATTCATAACTAAGTGCAAAAAGGACAATCTAGCCCTAACTGACCTATCCAAAATCACTTGTGCTCATGGACCTTTAAAATCCCACCCCTTCTGCAGAGAATTTCTCTTTTAAGCCTGTGAATGATACTATCAATTCATCTTCCTAGTGACATGCATTAACAAAATAATAATTAATAGGTATTTTAATTAGTGTGAAAACAACTCTTAATATTATCCCTTTTATTATCAATCTTAATATGAATTATGGAGCCGCAATGGTTTGGGGATTTGCACAGGTTGGGGTGGTGGGGTGATGAGCCAGTCTGCTGTTGCCATTTAAGATCCTAACTCTTAAAACAAGAGTTTAATGAACTGATCTTTGTTCCTGTACACTGGGGCTAGACTACAGGAGTCCGGTAAACCTTTTACTCTCTCTGGTGCAAAGAAGCAAAAGTAAATATTAGACTTTCTGAATGTAGTTAAATGTCCCTAATTTTAGGGTGTCGTAACTCAGGAATCTTTCATCCAATTTGTTTCAGATTTAGAAGGGAAAAAAATCTACATTGGTCTGTGACTTAATATTCCAGTTTTGAGGCTTGTGCTCCTTTCTGGAATTCAGAGGGGGCCACACATGAGTAACTATACGCGTGTGATTCAATAAGACTATTCAGGTGCATAAAGTTACTCACTTTTGTAGCGTTTGCAGTATTGGAGCCTTTGCCTGTGGATTTTGGCCCCCCATCTAAAATCCACAAACAGAGTCTTCAATACTGCAAATGTTTATGTGTATGAGTAACTTTTTTATGCACATGAATAGTCTCATTGAACTTACATGCGTAAAGTTACATGTGTGTTTGCAGGATCAGGTCCAAAGGAACATTGATTATTGTATATTTGTATTCATTTCATTTAATTTAGAGATGAGCCTGAGCCACAAAGTTTAGGCCTAGATCTGAAATTTCCCGAAGTGTGGGGGTTGGTTTCTGTCCATCTGGTTTCAGTCCATTTGGTGTTTTGGTTGCAGTCCATTTCTAGTTCAATTAAAATATTATACATTTCCTTTGATTGTCTAGCCTTATTTCATTTATTTGAATGACATGTATGTCTCTAATCACTGAACAATACCTGTCTTATTCATCTCGTCCCTCTGTAGTTTAAGAAAACATGAGTTTAAATACCCGAGTATAATAGGAAGCTCAATTTAGTAACTTACTACCTTAATGTAATGACCCTTTTCCTCTGAGAACTAATTTTGAATCCAACCCAAACTAAGGCAAAGGAAACTCATTTTGACTGTAATGACTACAAGTGTAATGAGATTAGGCTGACAGAATCCTGTTCATTCCTTATAGCCTAAATATATATCTGATTCAAAAACTTTCTCTTCTTTGAGAGGAAAATAAAGGTCTAACTTGGAGCCCACTGGTAGCTGACCAGTTTATGCAATAAATCATTTTATTTTTACCGTATAAAGACAGGCTTTTATAATGAATGGCACTGCATAGTTTGAGGGTATCAATTCTAGTTCTAAATCCCCAGGCAAAGTTGTTTCCTAACTCAGTAAGCCTAACTAAGCACTCTAATAAACCACACACAGTAAAGTGCTGTTGCACAGTATATTAACCTAAGGCCATCGTCTTTTTCATTTCCTAGTGTTCGCATGTTCTTAGTTAATTCATCAATTCAGTAGCTTCTACAGATTCAAAACTTTCCTAGGTAGATCACAGCAACAATAGAAGGGGTGGAGAATACATTGGCAGGGGACAGGTCACTTTGATTTGGTAAGAGTACTGAGCATTTTTGAATGCCTTACATTTCACCCCCAAAAGTTTTCTGTAAAATAACTAAAATGGTTGGCTATATCTGTGACCTCTGTCCCCACTGTTTATTTACACAAACCCTCACAATCTCACTGTTACATGGTGTTAGCCCACCATCTGTTTGTCGCGTCCACCTGTTGTCTCTCATGTTGTTCTTCAACGGTGAAGTTTGAGCAATTTGGAGCAGCGATGGTCTTTTCCCTGTATGTGTGTACAGTGTCTAGCACGAAAAGGCCCCACTACCTGATTGGAGCCTGTTGTCAGTACTGCAATGCCAATTATAAACAATACAAATGTAGGTATAGCAGCCTTTCAAAACAAGGCATTAGGGATATGGTCTATTTGTCTTAGTTCATCAGCTAACATTTAGAAGTGTAAGAAAACATGGGCTAAGAAATATGAAGAACTATATCACAGACCCTTCATCCTTCCAGTCTGTATGTGTATATACATTGTTTTTCTTTTTGGAGGAACAACTCAAAATAGATTCCTGCCCCCAAGGACACTTCTTAAGAACTGGACCCATTCCAAAAGAACAGAGCAAAGACTCTTCTAAGACTGGTTGTGTCCATCATTACAAGTGATGAATGCTACTTAATGCTCTGAGTCTGGGATCAGTCTGGAGAAGCATCTAAAAAGTCTGATGCTTATTTGAATTTTCTGCACCTCTCCAGTCAGCATCAAATCTCATGAGAACGCACTTTCCAATGAGATTATGACACGTCAGCTCCCAAACCCACCTGGCACCTCACGGTTTAAAAAAAAGTAACCAAACATTGCAGAACCTCACAAAAGATTTGGCTCTAGATCCTTGTTACACTCTGATGTGCCCAAGAACAACAATTCCAAAACACAACATCCTGTTAGGTCGGTTTGGGAGCTGACATGTCAGAATCTCACTGGAGCAGGAACCAGAAAACAAACAGGTACAGGAAGCAGAAAACAACAAGCAGGAAGGCAACACACATACACCAGTCATCACAATCCACAACGGTTTATAGACTCATAACTTCCACTGATTTCAGTGGAAGTCAGGAGCCTAAACATCTTTAAGGATCTGGGCCTTGATTCCTATCTAGCAACTACCTTAAATTTGGGAGCAAGATAAGGTCTTAATTTTCTGCTTTTGTTCACCCATCCCTAATTAGCATCATTGCCTATGAGGACCTTTGGTTTGAGTTTTACATGATACACTGACTCAAAAACTTTTGCACTGGATCTGACTGCTGATTTTATTCACTTATGGCTTTCATTATCATTATCAATATCAAGGAAAAGGTCTTGTCCTGTTTTAAAGATTCATAGGCCTTAAGGGACCATTTCTCCATCAAGCCCATAACTTCTGTTTGCGCTACAACATAGCTTTTGGAAAAGACATCCAGTCTTTAAATCAAGCCCTAGTGAATTTCCCACATCTTTAGGTAAGTCGTTTCAATGGTTAATTATCCTCTCTTAAAAATTTTCACCTTATTTCTAGTCTTTTTGTCATCTAGTTTAAGCTTCTAACCAGCGGATCTCATTATGCCCGGGCTGATATAAATATTCCATTCGGAGCAGTGATACATATAGGCATCAGCCTTTTCATTACACTGTGTCCTCATGCCCACTTTATGACCTGTTTGTTCCCTCACTACTTTCTCTTCCATCTTTTTTCAACTCTTTCAAAGATAATCAGCACAAAAAGCATGTACTCTGCTTGCATCAGAAGCCAAAGAAATAACTTCTTTCTATACACTTTATATCTTTCTGTGCTGGAGGAATGAACACTCCCTTGACCAGTCAGTCACTGGCTGTGTGTGTCTGTCCTGTGTAATCTATTTATTTCCACATCATCCATTGCCATTGCATCCAGTGAGTGCCTCACAAATATTAAATGTTGACAAACTTGTCACTAGCTCTCAGAGTAAATAAATAACCTTAGAACATCTGGGGAGAAAAACAATGCAACAAATTGAAGGATCGAAAATTTATACCACTTCTTCATAGGAATAAACATCTGAAGAGCTTTTTTGATCAGTAAGTTACTCCATGAAACAAACAGGAATGGTGCTGTGCATAGAAATCTCCCAAGCACTAAATATATCAGAAATAAAGCTTACTATTCACAGGTTCAGATTTAACATGTCATGAATCTCCCTAAACTTCCTAACATTCTTGTTTCTGATCTCCTGTGATCAGTGCTGCTTATTAACATGGCCTGTGGTGCACCACAGACACCGTTATAAACCTGCTGTTAAATCAATCACTGGGTGGCACCCAAGAGCCAGCTAAGAGTTGTATTGAATTGCAGACACTCTCTAATACACATATTTTAACAATTTCCTCTGTCTTCAGTGAAATTATGCTAATATTTTAGTTGAGTTTCCTTAAGTCTGGAACTCAAATTAAGTCTGTCTGTTTCATTTTTATGATAGCGCTTGAAATCACTTGCAGACAAGGGGTTGTTGGACTATGAGATTTATAGTGGCAATGCCACAAAGGTGAAACACATCCTGAGGAAGAGGAAAGCAATCTATATAGCCAGTGTTTTCACTGCAGTAAAGTTTATAGCAGTATTAAGGGAATAGTTACAAATCAGTTTGATGGTGTTGATTTCATTGAGAATAAGTATATTTACACTTGCAACCTTTCTCTTAATAATATCCAGTATGTTTTACACAATGGGGTTAGTGAAGGTTGAATCTGAACATATTTTGAGAGTGACAAAATCTGTTATTCTTTTTCCCACCCAACATTCTACTTTACTTTCACAAAATGGTTTTATAATAGCCCCTCAGGGGCTGAGTCAAGGTTCAACTATTTTACGGAGGCTTTCTGATGATTCTGAAGATGCTGCAGAATCTTTAATGTTCAGATGCTTTTAGGATGACCAGATGCCCCGATTTTATAGGGACAGTCCTTTTTCTTATATAGGCACCTATTACCTCCCACCCTCTGTCCTGATTTTTTACACTTGCTATCTGGTCACCCTAGATGCTTTTGGTTATGGTTTAGAGATGTGTTGGAAGTAAAATACCCACAACCCCTGAGTACCAAAATACGTCCACTTCCTCCACTGACTCTGTGCCACCAATTAATGACCTGGAAAGGCTGAGGTTCACTGTTTGATTCTCAAATCTAAAGAAAGGAGCTTTATAAACAGTCTCCCAGTTGACAATCGCACTGTTTAGACCTCATTGTGCCTCATAAGCCTTCTATAGCACGTGAACTTGTCACCAGCAGAAATCTCTCTAAATAGAAACAACTAAATATGTAATAGATATCCAAGTATATTTGTGGATGAGTATATTAGGTAAGGATTGTCAAATAAACCAATCTTCTTCAGATGATATTCCTGTTCAGAGATCATATTCTACAGGAGGGATTTGGATTTGGAAAACAATTGTCAGTAGGGGATTGAGGGCAGAATTGTATAACTAGAGCAGGCAAAGAAGGGAGGAAAAATAAAGGGTTTTGTTGTTGTTGGGGGATTTTTTGGATGTTCATCACAATAATGAGAGAGACAGGCTGGCAGCTGTGAGTGAACATGGAACAGCAGCTGCATCAAATGGAAATGGCCAAATGCTGGGCAGCAGTGTATCAGTGGGTGGTCAAGCAGCAAGTCAGCATGCCACAAGGGAACAACTAGAGGACATACAGCACAAAGGTGTGTTAGGTAGAAGGCAGCACAGGTTCAGAGTGTGTGTGTGTGTGTGTGTGTGTGTGTGTGTACACCCACCCCCAACTCCCTCACCCCCTTCTGTGACTACTGTCAGCTGTCTCTCTGTATCTCATTGCTAGACCTGCAGGCCCGCCAACAGGAATTCCAGGCCCAAGGGCCAGGGCCTTCCTGGAGCCTCAGGGATGGGCTGCAGAAGAGCCATGGACCGGCTATTCCACACCCTGGGCCTCAGACGTCAGAATTCCTCTGGGCAATTGCCTCCTTCCCCCTCCACCGCTCCCCTCCCCCCCCAACCCCATCGGCGGTCCTGTAGACCTGGGCAAACTTTTTTGACCAAAGCTTTTTTTCATCAAAAAATACAGATTCAGCTACACTAAATTTGTGCTAATTTCACCAAATTGTTTCAGTTCAAATACACATGCACACATCAATACATTATGTTTCCTTTTGATATTTTCTAAAAGAAACATTTTGATTTTTTGAAATTTCCATTCATTATTTTTTTTACTTTAAAATATTCATTTATATTTCAAGCACTTTTTAAATGTTTTATTTCAGGTCAGACAAAATAATTACGTTCTACTCAAAACTATTTTTTTTCAACTTTTCAGAATTGCCAGTGAATCAAAAATATCTGTTGTTCTCCCAGCTCTGCTCATTTCTTCTCCCAAATTACCGTATGTTGCAGGCAAGATCATAGTACTTTATCTTCAACATTAAAAAAATGTGCTAAGTATTGCTAGTCTCTTCTCCTTCCACATCAAGTTCAAACTTTGTCTTCATTCTCATCCCCTCATAATTCCACCATTACATGCATCTTTTCCCACACATCATCCTACTCTTACAAGTTTTTCTCTTCACTTCTACCTTTGCCTCCTTCATCCACTTCCAACTTTGTGTCTTCTTTCATATCATCTTTTATGCTTAAAACAGCCTTCCAATTCATGTTTTCCTTCCGAATGGTGTACCCTCCGCACTGCTCCCTGGCTCCACAGGCCAATGCAGAGCACAGCAGAGTCATGGGCCCACCCCTTCCTTAAACTCAGGGCCTACAATTGTGCAGGAGAAACAAAGAGGGGGATTCTTATACTTGTCTCTTTAAGAAAAAAAACATTTAAGATCCTATCACAAGCTGGCACTAAAAAATTTAAAATAACATTACCCAGAGCTAAAATTGTGACAGCGCATTTTTATCTCAAGTAAATTCTGCTTTAAGATATTGACACTGTTATACGCCCTGTGTTTGTGGACATTATTTTACACACACACACAAGATATATGTATAATGTCAACACACACACACACTATATAATGTGTAGAGCCCAGATCTTAAAAAAAACTCACAGAACTCTCTAGAGATAAAAATGGATTTTTGTGATCTGAATTACATAACTGTAACAAAATAACACCCCAGTTTGATTATTTTTCAAAGGTGAATTTCATTCCTTTTTTTAAAATGGCAGATCAGATTTTAATATTTAAAATATTCAAGTGCAAGCTCTGCAGTGGTTTTATGTATTTTGACTTTGTTTTCTCTATAAACCTAACATTTTAAGTGTTAACTGAAAACATTTTAATTTCTATTAAAAAAATCCCATTCTGATAGCTGCTTTTTCTTTAAAAAGAAGAACAATCAAGCTATTCAAGCCATCATTTTTTACTGCATTAACCAGTTCAAAATGTCTAGTTTCCTCAGTATAATGTATGCCCATTCTTATGGATAGGAAATTAACATAAATCACTTGCTCCATGGTACAGTTTTTTCTCAGATAATCACTTAACAGTATAACATGTGATAAAAATCTAACTTCTTTATATTCAGGTTTTCCCTATTTCTGCACCCAATCATTTACAAATTTGTCATTCGTAATGGTGTGAGATGTAATATAACTCTCTGTCCTTTAGATCTCTTGTTGTGAAAATGGAGTGACTGAAAAAAGAGAAATAATATGTGATAGCTGCATTTTGTGGCCGTAGCAGTTAAAAACCACATGAACACACATCACTGCCCCAAGCCTGTTCAAAGAAAAAAAATGCGCTAGCCCAAATTTTGCTCTCACACCCAAGTAACTGCATTGACTTCCCTGAATTTTCTTCTGATTTACACCAGTGAAAGTGAGATCAGAATCAAGCCACTAGATTCCATTTCCGCATAGAGGTATGCGATACTGTTCTTAGCTAAAACAGGGTGACATTTTTCAAACAAATAGTTTATTCTACAAAAAAATGCAGCTTTGGGAGACCCAAAAGTATTCACGAATTTGGCATGAATAGTTTTGGCCATTCATAAAACAGCCAAAAGAAAAGGAGGAGGTGGTGGTGGGACTGTGCTGTTGCTGTGTGCTGACCCTCCCCCCAACCCCATCCCCAAGAGCCTTAACCCAGTGATTAAGGCACTCAAATGGAATGTGGGGGACCCCGGTTAAATTTCCTCTCTGGAACAGACACAAAATGGACTTTTTTGACCCAAACCAATATTCAATTTTTCAGAACTGCCACCAAACTGAAAAACCAGCTTTGTGCCCAGTTCTATTCCTAGCTAAGACTATCCAAAGGTTTTTAATCTCACTAACTGAAACTGTTACTAGCCTGGCCCATATATTTATTCAGAGGTGCTTCTCCAATCTAGATGGTGACATATCTTGAAATACAAGAGATTCTTTTTTCACATACACCTGGATTCCCCTCTCACATACACAAACTGTGAGTTATTCTGCTGAAGTCAGTGGAGTTGCACCAGTGTAAAACTAATATGAATGAATGGAGAATTAGGTCATTGGCCTTCTGAGAGTCTTCCAATAAGCTTACACAGTGGTTGAGTGAGGCCTATTGGAACTAGCTGCTTTAGGGAGAAGAGGAGCCAAATTTTTAAAGTAAAGCATGCACAAATATTTGCTTGGCTCATGCATGCAAATAACACTTACAAAATACCATTGCCAAACCAGCCAAGTAGATACAAAAATACTTGGTTTGCATGTACACATTTGGCATTTGTAGGTCTGAATTACCCATGTGTAAATATTTGTATATGGCTGACTTTGAAATATGGTCCAAGGTTTGAGCTATTAGTACTATGCAACCAAATCACCAAGGGCCACAACTCCAGCCAGTGAAAATCAATGTACCAATTGATAACAGCTGAGGAACTGGCCCCTTGTCTTTGCACAGTACTGGCTGGAAAATTGGGTGTGACCATGAGCGAGAGCTGAATAACACCTAAGTGACACAAAAAGAATATTTTTAAATTAAACTTTCACTAGCAATGATTTCTATTCCAACTTCTTCACTTGAAATTAATTTTGTGATTTTTTTTTGTAAAACTATGAGGGTTATTATTGCCTTGAGAATCTGACAAAGATGTGACTTTCGTATTTATTCTTTATAAATTACTCTACTCTCACCCCACCCCACCCCAGAGGTGTCGCTGCAGCCTTCTCCCTTTTCTCTTCAGGCTTATGGTCGTGGGCTCACCTATAAGGTCACCTGGTGCCTCCACCCAAGGAAACCCCTATTAGTGCAAAGAACACAGAGGACTTGTTCCTTGGGACAATATTTAGCACATAGTCTGCTACAGAGGAATGTCAGTCAGAGCACAAGAAATAAAATAACTATCATAATTTCCAGAGTAATGAAACAATACCCTGGGCTTTATTAAGTTTGGGGAATTCGGGATAGGGAACAATGGAAAAAGGAATCAAGATACTAAAAGACAAAAAATATACATAAATTCCACCTCTCCCTAATGTAGAGCCAATACAAACCACCTTGTGCTCCTTCCCAACACCTGCTGAGGCAAATAGTGAGTGTATGCTCAGTCTTTGATGGGTAGTGCAGCACTGAAGTCAGTGGCCAGCTTAAAACTAAATAGCAAAATAAACAAACAAGGGTGTTCTTACAAAGTATTCACACCAAGGATGGTAAAATGGCTCTCTGGTCTGGATTCCAATGTGCAGTTAGGCTGGCTCTGGGCAGTCTGACTGTGACTCTCCTCAGCCTCCTGGATTTCTGGTCTCTGCTGAGATGACACTTTTCATTGTCCCAGAAATCCAAAAGGACTCAAAGTCTTTCCTTTGGGTAGGAATGTGGAAAGCAGAAGGGTCCTCCCTGGCAGTGATGCTTCTTTCCCTGCTACACTCTAAACCAGTGGTCCCCAAACTTTTTACCTCATGCTTCCCCTTTCCCCTCTCTGTGCCTCTGCCCCCAGAGCCAGGGATGGGAGAGAGGCCGCAGCTCCAGGAGCGGAGAGAGGTAAGGGGGCCGAGGCTGTATTGTATCACCCAGGCAAGGTATTGACAAACTTCAACAGAACTTTATTTACAGTGGAAATCTCTTTACCAAGCTGTAGCTGCACACTCTGTAACTCTCACTCAGCCTCCTCAACTCCTCCCCCCTCCTTCCTGTTTCCTGTCCTTTCAGACTCCTAACAACCAGTGCTCCCAGTTCTAATAAACACATGCAGCATCTAAACACCACATTCCCTCCTCTCTCAAGAAACTTTCCAAATTAAAATAAACATTGTTGTTCTAACCAAAGGAACAAATATGAAACAAGACATTATACTGTTGGCAGGAGTATTACACCAAAAACACTGTAGATACTACATAACATAGTCTTTAGTCCAGGAAGGTGGTCGTCTGAGTCTGACAGGCCGTCTCTCAAGCCCCGGTTCCAGTGCAATGTCTTGTTGTGTTGGTTCTACTGTGAAGTCATCCAGTGCAGACTGGGTGTTGGCATAATCTCCTCTTGGTGCATAGGCAGGTGCAAGATAAGAAGTATTCCATACCCGCCCATCAGAAAGTCGATAGGTGTAAGGTCCCTTCTTCTCTATGATTTTAAGAGGAGCTGTGAATTTATGGTCCCCTTTGCATAAGATTCCAGGTTTTCGTATTCTAACGAAGGAACCACACTCAAACTTTGGTTCCTTAGCACCTGCCGTTTGTCTGTAAAAGCCTTAGACTTTGCTTGGTTCTGTTCAACTGTCTTTCTCACATCATCCTTGTTTGGGGCATCAGATCGTGCCTTTAACAATCCAGCAATGTTCAGTTTAGTATTCAGCTGTTTCCCATGCAGTAACTCTGCGGGTGATCTTTGCATTGTGGCATGTCGTGTAGCCCAGTATGCTTGCAAGAAATCAGTAGTGAAGGGTATCCACAATCGCCCTTCCAGTTTAGCTGTTTGCAAACTCTCTTTCAAACTTCTGTTAAACCGTTTGATTTCCCCATTGACTTGAGGGTAATATAGGGATGACCTCCTGTGTAAAATGTTCCTCTCTGCTAGAAAAGTTTCAAACTCCAGGGAAGTAAATTGACTACCATTATCTGAAACCAGTTCTTTGGGGTTACCTTCCCAGCTAAAAACTGAAGAAAGGAACTTAATTACTGTAGCAGAAGAAATTTGCGATGTAAACGCTGCCTCAGGCCATTTGCTGAAATAGTCTATTAAAGTGATGGCATAACAACAGTCAGTTGGAGCAGTATCAAAGAGTCCTACAATGTCAATTGCCACTTTTTCCCATGCAGATTCAGGAAGAGGAACAGGCTGTAATGGAAGGGTACGTCACTGCTGTCTTATCATGCATTTGGCAAGTGACACAGAATTTTATGAGTGCTTCAGTTTGAGAGTCCATCCCTGGCCACCAATACAGATCCTGTAGTCGGTGTTTGGTTCTGACAATTCCTTGATGAGTATCATGTGCCAGGTGTATGAGTTTTGACTGTAATTCTTCTGGCACAAGTAGCCGGTGTGTACCTCGTAGCACACAGCAAATCGAGCAAAGAAAGTTCATCCCAAACTCTAAAATAAGGCAGCAAAACTGGGTCAAGGTTTTTAGGGTTACTGGGCCATCTCTTTGTCAGATATTCCCGTAGTTTTTGTTGAATTGGACACACTGAACAAGCAGCTTGAAATTGTTCTCTTATAACTGCAGTGAGAGTGCTTGTAATAGGCACAACTACTACATCCTCATCCTCCGGTGGACCCTCTGGTGAAGGCAAAGGCAGGTGAGAAAGGCAATCAGCTACCACATTTTAGTTTCCAGGCTTATATTCCAGTTCATAATTGAAAGAGAGTAGTCTTGCAGACAATCTAGCAATATGGTATCCTGCTTTTCCCAGTCCTTTCATGGTGAGCAACGTCGTCAAAGGACTGTGGTCTGTGCACAACTTGAACGTGCATCCCCACAGGTTAGTTCTCCATTTTTCAGTAGCCCAGACACAAGCAAGTGCTTCTTTTTCAACTGTAGAATATTTTCTCTCAGCATTACTCAGTGTCCTTGAAGCAAATGCAACAGTCCTCTCTGTGTTGTCCTCATGAAGTTGTGTGAGGACAGCCCCAAGTCCATAATCAGAAGCATCAGTAGTTACAATAGTGGACAATGCGGGATTGAATAGTGCAAGTACTGGACTATGTACAATCAAATCTTTCACCCTTTCAAAACTAGCTTGTGCATCTGTTGTCCACACTAACGTTGAACTTCTCCGTAGTAATTCTCATAACGGTTCAATGACAGAAGCATAATTGGGAATGAATTTTGCATACAAGGAGGTAAGACCCAAGAAGGAATGTAAGGTTTGCAAATCTGTTGGAGGAGGAGCATTTGAAATTGCCAGGATATGATCTGGATCAGGTTTTAGTCCAGCCTGTGAAATTGTATGCCCCAGAAAGGAGAGCTCAGTTTGTCTAAATTTGCATTTGGACCTATTGAGCTTGAGGCTTGCTTTGCTGATGCAGTTTAGTACTGACTGCAGGTTATTGTCATGCTCCTCAGTAATATTTCCAACCACAATAATATCATCCAAATAGCACTGAACTCCATGTTGATTCTTCAGAATCAATTACATCATTTTTTGGAAGGCACTTGGGGCTGATGCGAGACCGTATGGAACACGTTTAAAATGAAATAGTCCCTCATGTGTAATAAATGCTGTGAGGTCTCTGCTATCTTCATTCAACATAACCTGGTGGTATGCGCTCTGCAAATCAAGAGTAGAAAACATCTTTGCTCCACAGAGTTCTGCAAATACTTCTTCTATGTGAGGAAGAGGGTGGCTGTCGATCACAGTAGCTTTATTTGGCTCCCTTAAGTCTACACAAAGGCGAATGTCTCCACCCTTCTTCTGCGTCACTACTATAGGTGAAACCCATTCCGAGGAGTTAATCTCTTCAATAATGTCCTTTTGAACAAGTTTTCTAAGTTCCTCTGAAACAGCTTCCCTGATTGAAAATGGTAAGCACCGTAATTTCTGTCATACAGGCATCACATTATTCCACATTTTAACTTTATGCAGAAACCCATAAGCACAGTCGAGTTTCTCCTCAGCCTGGAGTTGGGTCCCAGCTGAAACTGGTGTGTGTACCACAAGAGTGCTTTGCTGAGGAAGATCAATTCGTCCATTAACTACCCTGAGATTTAAAGCAGCTAATAAATCTCTGTCAAGGATAGGAGTGCCTTTGTGGACAATGTAGAACTCCGCAGTTACACAGCAATCACCAAAAATAACTATTGCTGGCAGGCAGCCATGTACTGGAATATTTTTTTTCAAATAGCATACCAAGTAAGAGGCACATCTTTAAAGTAACACAAATAGATGGAATCAGGTAGTATAGATACTGCTGAGCCAGTGTCAAACATTAGCTGAATAGAGTGTGATTTGCCTGAGGGCATGGCAGAAACATTTGCAGTGCACTTTATCTGTTCTGGAATATGTGCAGTAGTGATTTTGTCCACACTCAGCACAGTAACATCTGGTATTATAATTGCATGCACCTGTTGATTGAACTGGCTACTGTGACATACTTTAGCAAAATGCCCAATCTTTTTGCAATGATTGCACTGAGCTACTTTTGCTGGACATCCTGTGTAGCTTGCAAGATGTTGTGGGGATCCACAGCGAAAGCATGCTTTTACTGTATTTTGCATTTGCTGATTCAGTGGCTTTTCATTAGTTTTCCTTTTGCAATTGTTTGTCTGCAGTGATAGTGAACTTTTCTGCAAAGGAGTCACAGCCTGGACTGGGCCTCCTGTACCCTTGCTCATTATTTTGGCTTCAGCTGTAGCTGACTCAATCTGAGTAGCAATGGTTATTGCTTTTTCTAGTGTAAATTGTGGTTCTAGAAGTAAGCATTCTCTTACACGAAGCATGGTTGTTTTCTCAATGAGCTGGTCTCTAATCATCTCATCTGCCATATTCCCAAAGTCACAAGTTACAATCAGACTCCTCAGGGAAGCCATATACTGCATTATAGTCTCCCCTGATTTCTGCTCACGCTGGCGAAATCTGTAGCGATTAGCTACTACATTCACTTTTGGCACAAAAAAGTTCTTTAATGCTGTGAGTGCAGTCTCATATTTATCATCTGCAAGGGGAAAAGTGCAAAATATACGCTGCCCTTCTGCTCCAAGGCAGTGGATTAGCAGAGCACGCTTTCTTACTTCAGAAATCTCTGTAGCACTGATTGCAAGCAGATAAGTCTCAAACATATGGATCCAGACAGTAAAAGCAACTGGAGGCTTACCTGGGCTTTGCAAAAAGGGTGCAGGTGGGTTCAGAGGCAGAAGAACATCCTTGTCGCCAAAATGTTGTATCACCCAGGCAAGGTATTAACAAACCCAACAGCACTTTATTTACAGTGGAAATCTCTTTACCAAGCTGTAGCTGCACACTCTGTAACTCTCACTCAGCCTCCTCAACTCCTCCCCCCTCCTTCCTGTTTCCTGTCCTTTCAGACTCGCAACAGCCAGTGCTCCCAGTTCTAATAATCACATGCAGCATCTAAACACCACAGGCTGGTGCCACATCTGGAAGCAAGGAAAGCTGCCAGGACCAGCAGCCGGGGTTGGGGCCCGGAGCGGAGCTGGGTGGCACTCCCCTCCCTGCCCCCCCGTAGGGGATGGCCCCAGCCACGCTCCACAAACATTCCTCCATGCCCTTCTAGAGCCTCTAAACACAGCCAAAACTGAAAGTAAAATCAAACCCTTTGTCTCTGAGTTCCATCTTATGATTGGTTCTGCCAGTTCTATCTCTGCCCAGGATCCTATCTAATCTGGGAAATGGAGTCCTGAACCTCTGCTAACATTGCTGCTGTAATCCAGGGGCAAGGCCCCTTGATGTATTTCAGGAGCACCCCCTCCAATGGAAGTGTTAATTTTGGCACTTTTGCGCAGTGTTCCAAACCTTTACACCCCGTGTCTCATTAATGTTTTCCTTTGTCTGCCCTTTGTAACTAAATTGGATTACTGAAGTCTGCTCTGCATGGTGCTAGAACTTAACATCACTCAGAAAGTAGAGCTGGGGCAGAATATAGCAGCCCACTTGTTGAAGGCTGTTTCGTATTAGGAGTACAGTACACCCTTGCTCTATAATCTGCACTGGCTGCCAGTTTATTTCTGGGTGCAATTTAAGGCATTTGGTTTAATTTGTAAAGCCTTAAATTGGGTTGGGCCATAATTATTTAACAGGCTGCATCATACTATGAAAGTTGAGGTCTTCCAAAGTGCTCAAGTTCCCCGTCTCTAAATATCGAGTGGCTTCTTTTGGCATCACCCATCAACCCCTTTGTGATTCCTTCTGAGTGAGAGGGATGAATTGCTGATAAGGTCCGTAAGTGTTTGTAGAGTATTTGGCAGGATTTGGAAAGTCACTTTTGTTTTGGTGGATTTTGTTTTAAATGTGTGAATTGTAACATTTGGAAATGCCTCCGGAGCTTGGAATAGGCACTTTATATTTTAAAACAAAAAGGAAAGTGTTGAAATCAGAATAGATCAGTATTATTTAGTTAAGGTACTGGGCTATATATTGCAGTATACTAGAACATTTTAAGGCCAAACTTAAATAAAAGTGTGTAGTGAATTTTTAAAATGGGACTGTGATGAGGGCAAACCAGGTGCCAGCTCAGGTCAGAACCCCAGGCCAATTCACTTTTGCGTTAGTATAGATCAGTGGTCCCCAAATTGTGGGGCGCACACTGCTAGAGGAGTGCGGGGGAACATTCAGAGAGGCATGGCAGGGCCCGGGCCAGCCCCCATAGGGGGCAGGGAGGGACACCACCCGGCCTCGCTCTCCCCGCCAACCCCACTCCACTCCGGCTCCACCCTCAGCCCCAGCCTCAGGGCCAGCCTCGGCCACCAGCTCCTGGCCCCACACCTGTCCACAGCTCTGCTCCCAGTCCCAACCACAGGTGCATTCACAGCCACAGCCCCTGGCTCCAACCGCGACCCTCTCCTGGACAAGCCTTGAGCTGCAGCACCAGCCCTGCTTCCAACGGCACCCCCCCACACCCCAGCCCCGACCACAGCTCCCTTCCCAGCCCCACCTAGGGTGACCAGATGTCCTGATTTTATCGGGACTGTCCCGATATTTGCTTATTTGTCCCGCGTCCCGACCTACCTTCGGTTGGACACGAATTCTCCCGATATTTTGCCTCCTTCCCCCATTGGATCCCTCCCCAAATCCCCGCCCTGGCCCCGCCTCTTCCCCAAGCACGCCGTATTCCTCCTCCTCCCCGCTCCCTCCCAGGCTTGCACTGATCAGCTGTATGGCAGCGCAAGCGCTGGAGGGAGGGGGGAGGTGGAGGCGGAGCGGAGGCATGCTGGTCCGGGGGAGGGGCGGGGCGTGGAGATCCGGCGGCCATTTTTTTTTCTGCTGGAGGGAGGGGGGAAGTGGAGACAAAGCAGAGGCATGCTGGTGCGGGGGTGAGGGAGAGGGGGGGCAGGGCGTGGAGCTCCGGCGGCCGTTTTTTTTCCTTTTTTTGTTTTTTGCTCTGCCGCTGGCTTTTTTTTTTTTTTGCTCTGCCCCTTGCCCCCTCACCGCTGCGTCCCGATATTTCACCTGTGTGATCTGGTCACCCTAGCCCCAGCTCAGGCTCCTGATCATGGCTCAAGGGAGGGCACGGACCAGGTAAAGTGGGGGAGCAGACAAAAAGGTTTGGGGACCACTGGTATAGATCAAAGTATTAAATGTATGTGTGTATTCAGATATTTAAATTTCATGAAAACTAGAGGAATGTTACTTGTATTTTTTTAACTTATCACCTTAACTTAACACCTGTAGTTATACTTTATCTGTTTTTGTTATAATGTAATAGCAAAGATCTACATTGTAAATACCCCTGAAACTAAATAACTCATCAGGCATCAAAGAAGGCTTGGGGAATGCTAATGAAGGATTTAATCAGAAAAGGTACCAATTCCAAAACTAATGGCCATTGTGGTGATGACCTGAGATCAAAAGACTAAGTTCATTCCTCACACACCACCATTGGAGGCATAGGCGCCAACTTCTAATGGCGCTGGTGGGTGCTCGACCTCTCTATGCCCCCAACCCTGCCCCGACTCCACACCTGCCCCGCCGCCTTCCACCGCCATTCCAACCCCTTCCCCAAAGTCCCCACCCCAACTCTGCCCCCTCCCTGCCCCTATTCGACTCCTTCCCCAAATCCCTGCCTCAGCCCCACCTCTTCCCCACCTCCTCCCCTGAGCACGCCACGTTCCTGCTCCTCCGTCGTCCCTCCTGGAGCTTGCTACAACTGTTTGGCGGCAGCAAGCGCTGGGAGGTAGGCTGGTAACACGGATTTGGCGGCATGCCTGTGGGAGGTCCGCCGATCCCGCGCCTTCGGCGTACACGCCGTCGAATTGCTACGCTGGTGCCTGGAGCTGCCCCTGGGTAAGACTGGTATAGTGAACCAGGAGTTCACATTTGTTATTGGCTTGGTGAAAACTATATAACTTACCTCCAGTTTGGGGTGTCTGCCCTTGTTTTCTGACAGTCTGCCCTGAAGTAGGCATTCTCAGTTGTGAGCCACTCCAGACAGTGTGACAGGCACACTGAGGAAAATACCTACTGAACATTGAATGACTTCCTCCAGTTTTTTATGCTGCAGCTTGGACTCACTAATGAGTTTTAAATTAAAAGGATCAGTTCCAAGAGTGAAATGTCTGCAAGTTGCATGTAAAATATTTAAAAACACCATCGCTGAGGGTCAAATTAAATACATACCCCAAATAAAAAAAACAGTAAGAGGACACAAAAAAATGCCAGCAGGCTAAACAACAGAGTAAAAGAGGCAGGTAGAGGCAAAAAGGCATACTTTAAAAATTGGAAGTCGAATCCTACTGAGGAAAATAGAAAGGGGCATAAACTCTGGCAAGCCAAATATAATTAGGCCACCCAAACAAGAATTTGAAGAACTAGCAAAATGCACAAAACCTGAGGAACTGTCCCAGATTGAGGTGTCAATAGAGGAGCAAATTGATAAATTAAACAAATTGATAAATTAAACAGTGACATTTCCAGGGCTGGGCTTGGGTATTCACCCAAGAACCCAAATGTGAAATTGCAAAACTACTAACGGTAGTATGTAATCTGTCCCTTAAATTAGCTTCTGTACCACATGACTGGAGAGTAGCTAAAGTAATGCCAATTTTTTAAAAAGGCTCTAGGCAATCCTGGCAATTACAGGCCAGTAAGCCTAACTTCAGCATCAGGCAAATTGGTTGAAACGATACTAAAGAATTATCAGATACATAGAGAAACATGATATGCAGGGGAAGAGTCAACACTGCTTTTGTAAAGGGAAATCATGCCACCCGGGTGCTCATCAGAGTAATGAAGGGATGTTGACTTGTTCTTGTTCTTCATCGACGTCACTTTTGTTATATGATTTTTTTTCCTATCAGGAAAAAAAAATATTCATATAACTAATAATTTGTAAGATTGGTGTTCATAAAATTTTTGAGGTTCTGCTATCTATTGTCATTTATGAGCCCCATTTTTTGCTTTTGATTCTAGCACCCAAATACCATTAGCTCATGCTGGACTTGTATGTGCATAAAATGTGGCCCTATGTTGTTATACTCCATTTAGTTTTTTCAAAATTGGTAGTAGAAAAATGTATTATATCTTAGGTGTAAAATGGTTGCCTGACTGCCTTAATTCTGTAAGTTAAATTCTATATTACATTTCTGCCTGTGTTTGAAACTAAGAGGAGTCTGAAAAGTTACAATTGTAGCAGCAACACGATTAAAAATATTATCCACTTTAGATCTACTTAAACCTGTCATATTCAGTAAACATAGTAGAAAAAGCACAGCTAAGAAATGTAAACGGTTCTGCAGTAAATTTATAGTAGTCCAAACAGCTACTTTGGATGAGGTCAGGTCAGTAGTGTGCAGTTTCCATTTAAGAGAGTCATCTAGACTTAACAGGAGATATTATACGCATATTGGATCCTTCAAAGAAGGCTAAAACGTAGTTGGCAGGCATTTTAAACAAATAGTAGATTGTCAGTTAATCCTTATAACTGCATGCTAGATATTTATTGTAAACTAGGGATCACTCTAGTCATATTGTTTAAACTTTTTTGATATTAGTGTTTTTAAGAGCAGTAACACTGAAACGTATACTGTACAGTACATGTATTACTTATCTGAATAAACATCTGTGTCAATTTTTTGACAACGAAATATTCCACCACTTCAATTCCATTCTGAATAGTGGGTGGTCAAGCAAGCAGCTTGATGGTATTAATGCATTTGAAATTAAACAAATAGCATTAAACATGATGAGCCAAATTCTGCCCTTCTGAATGTAAATCTGGAGTAGCTTCACTGATTAAATGGAGTTACTCTGGATTTACACCAGTGCTATAAGAGTACAATGCAATCATGGGCTTCACATCAGTAAATGAAGTTTCTGTTATTTACTTTCTCCCTTTATAATAATGTCTACCACAAGGTATTCCTGAAAGATACCTCCCTCATTCTTATAAAATGAAAGAATGTGCTGTATATTCTCTTTTCACAAATGGACAATATGCATATTCTATTCTCTCCTCGGAGAGGGCAGAAGGTGTCCAGGTGGTGGAAATGATGTGGATATGCTATGCAAAGTGGAACAAGAATTAGGGAACAGTGCAGAGATGAGCACCCCTTAGTTGGTGTGGTTCAGGGGTCACAGAAGCATTGGGGTGGGGTGGGGCAGGGAATGCAGTGTGTGGGTTTGTGGCTCTGTAAGCCTTCCCTCCCTAATCTCCATGAAGAAGAAGATGTGTTTTAGCAGTCACTGGAGCCTCAGGGGCAGGCTGCAAAAGTGGCCATGGACCAGCTATTCCACACCCTGGGCCTCAGAAGTCAGAATTCCCAGCTTCTGGAAATGCTGGTAGAGTTTGGCTTTGTTTTGTTTTTTTAAATGAACACTAAGAACATCCTGGTGTATTCATGGGCTTTGATCATAAGGGGTTTTACTCTAGTCCATGGGGTTAAACTGTCCAGAGAAGGTTTCACAAAGTTGTCTTCCTTTAGAGTACTGAACAGGGTCTATCTATTTGAATCAGTTGAGAGTATCTACAGGATCACTTTTCTGCAGTTGCAAGAGGTCAGCAGACTTTGGTCTCTCCTGTCTCTTTCTCTGATGTCCTATAATGACCACTGGCTGTCTTTAAAATGCTCGATAATTTGAAGGATTTTCTAGCCATGTAAACTTCATCTTGCATTATCCTCATGAGTGAAAAGTGTGTGCTTTGAATTGTTTCCACATGAATTCCCTCCATGAACGGGTTATTAGTTGCCTCAGTTACTGAGCAGTTGTCTTTTCATGCTTTGTTAACAAATATTTATACTCAGTAAATACCATCTCAGACTCTGCCCCAGTCCTTCAGTGTCACTAGTGTAGTGGGAAACCTAAAGCCCATCAGTACTTGAATTCTTTCTTTCCTCTGAATCCAAAGTAAATAGAATGGCATTGAAAGAGATTGTTTGAAAGATTGGGTTACTCAATTAGAGGGATTTATTCTACCTTACTAGCTTCCCCATAAACATTTTCATTTGAATTTTCAAGGACAAGTTTTCATTTTCATGGGGGCCAGCTCCACATTCCACCACACATTTCTTTATATGGCTAAGTGTTGTATGTATATACTGTACCTTAACAATTAAAATAGAAACTATTTTTGTTAAATTAATTGTTAATGGGGGCTCTAGACCTATGCAGTCTCATAAGGCCCTGAACATCTGAGGGTTCTCTACACATATTATACACCAGCCTCGTCTTGGCTAATAACATCGTTATGTGGCAGTCAAGTGAATGGGTGGGTGCTGCTATCAGGAGAGGTAGCTGGATGAGCTCTTGAATATACGCAGAGATTCATAAAACATAGGGCAGTCCCAGACCCATGTACATTGTACTCTTTGCGTAGCTGGGTCCAAACCCCAGGTCCAAACCCCTTGATTTTGGGGGAATGTGGACTCTAGTCCTGACCTTTGTAGCTGACTCTTACCATTTTAATAATTCAAAGCAAAGTCTGGAACCAAACATCCTTCATCTTTGCGAAAGTTTAACTCTAAACATCACTGCACAGACAGGTTAAGAGACATGTTCTGAAAAGGACATGTCACTGATTCAGAAAGATCTAGATAACTTGGCAATCTTGGTGCAAGCAAACAATAGCATTTTAATATGGCTAAACATATACGTATATAGATAGGAACAAAGAATGTAGGCTATACTTATACAAGAGGTGGAACTCTATCTTGGGAAGCAGTGACTCTGAAAATCATTTGGGGATCATGGTGGTAATCAGCTTAGTGAGACAGTGTGGCCAAAAGAGCTAATGCGAACCTGGGATGCATAAACAGGGCAATCTCTAGTAGGAGTAGAGAGGTTATTTGACCTCTATATTTGCACCAGTGCAATGGGTGCTGGAATACCTAATCCGGATCTGGTGCCAACAATTCAAGAAGGATGTGGATAAATTGGTAAGGATTCAGAGAAGAGCCATGAGAATGATTAAAGGAATAGAAAATATGCCTTATAATGATAGAGTCAAGGAGCTTAATCTATTTAGTTTAGCAAAGAGAAGGTTAAGGGCAGTCCTGATTACAGTCTGTAAGTACCTACATGGGGAACAAATATTTAACAATGAGCTCTTCAATTTAGCAGCGAAAGATATAACATGATCCAATGGCTGGAAGTTGAAGACCAATTCAGACTGGAAACAAGGTGTCTATTTTAACAGTAAGAATAATTAACTACTATTGGACATTTTACCAAGGATCATGGGGTATTCTCCATCACTGATCATGTTTAAATCAAGATTGGGTGTTTTTCTAAAAGATCTGCTCTAGGAATTATTTTGGGGTAAGTTCCATGGCCTATGCTATACAGGAGGTCAGACTAGCCCAGGGGTTCTCAAACTGGGGGTTAGGACCCCTCTGGGGGGTCACAAGGTTATTACAGGGGAGTCACAAGATGTCAGCCTCCACCCCAAACCCCGCTTTGCCTCCTGCATTTATAATGGTGTTAAATATATTAAAAAGATGTTTTTAATTTATAAGGGGGGTTGCACCCAGGGGCTTGCTATGTGAAAGGGGCCACCAGTACAAAAGTTTGAGAACCACTGGGCAGATGATCACAGTGGTCCCTTCTAACCTTAGAATCTATGAAATCTCCTGCATCAGCTAAAACTCATACTTGCACTTGGATGTTTTTGTCTACAATTGTAGCAGAGAGAAACCTACTGCAGCAGTAACTGTATCTCCTTTTGTGTGTACAGTATCAAGTATACTGTTAACGCTCAATAAATCATAGAATAATAATATGCATTTTATGCAGGAAGGAAAGATAGTCTTATGGTTAAGACATAGAACAAGGAGCCAGGAAACCCGATTCCTATTTCCAGCCCTACCACTGACTTTCTGCATGAACTTGGCCAAATCATCTAACTTCTCTCTGCCTCCATTTACCTATTTGTTAAAAATGCATAATAATATTTTCCCATATCACAGGAATGTTGCATGGATTAGTTAATGTTTGTAAAGTACTTTGAGAACTTCAAATAGAATGTACCACCAACATAGAAAGTATTTATTATACCTATTATTTATGCCATTCTTTATAAACTAACCCCATCCAACAGGCTTCCAATTGGGGGGGGAAAGTCTCAAAAAATCATGCACTCAAATAAAATGATAATCTCAGTTTATTTCCACCTCATTTAGACTGCTTTGCATTGTTAAAAATTGCATAGCACTGCATAAAATTCATAGTGTACAGTGCCTTAATATATTATAATAAATGAATCTGTTTATAGTGTACTTTCATGTTTAGAACATAAAACTAAAATTCTAAAAACCTGGCCTGCTAATAAACATTTTTCTATTTAAATAAAGGCTGTGTGTTCTTATTTGCTTTTAACTTTTTTTCCTGTTTTCTTTGCTTTTTCTAATAAAGCTAGGCCTCTGACTTTTACATTTTGGCAATATATATTATATCTAGCAATGCAGATCATTAGAGTGAGCAAAGAGAGGAATATTTTATAGAGCAGGAATAATAAACCCTTTAGCTTCCATGAAAAAAAAATCTCATTTGTCAAGGTCTCAAGCGTAGGCTTGTTTGTGTGACTTCCGATGTTGAACTTGCCCCAAAAGTTTTCATCAACGTAAGTACTAACCATACAAATACTATATTTACTGTATAAAAATAGATTTATTTCTCCTATCATACTGTGATGAGGGAGACAATCCACATGCCAGCAGGGAAATACCCCAAATAGCCAAATGTCTCTGTGCTCAATTGACAGGGCTGGAGGCATCTTCAGATGCTCCAGAAGAGGTGCTAATCATCTGCATTAAGCTTCTTCCCAGAGGGATGAGGCATGTAGAGCTGAATGACTGGTGGTGAGGGAGGGGGGGGATCTGGGAATCAGAGGAAGATCAGGGCACTCAGCCTACACAGTAGCTGAAACTACAACTGAAGAACATTTTAAGTATGGGTCTTAAAGTGGCAGTAGATTTTTGTGTTTTAGTTGCTTTTAAAATACACTGTATCACATAGGTGGTTAAATTCAGCCTGGGCATGCAATATCATTGCTCCAATATTGCAATATACTGAAGATACTGGTACGATTTGCTCTTGAGGCTTTGATGATACACATTTTTAATAGTTTTTAAGTCACACAGGGAACATTGTCATCTATGCACATGTCCACTTTTACATATAATTAAACTCTGAAAAGGAAACTAAACAGAAATATGGCCAGCATTGGACTACTCATAGGCTTAAAGTTAAGCATGTGTATAACTGTTTGCATGAATAGGGCCATAGGGGAAAATATTTTATAGCTACAATAGATAGTCCATGTATCCAATGCTAGACTGATCCCTTGTAGGGAAGGGCAAACATGGCAAATTATTTTTTGTGTTTGCAGAGTTTCACAAAGTACATGACCATCTTTTCCTATCCCTTAACCCCATTTAAAAAGGCAATTCAGGTATTGTTTTGTATTCACCTAGTTCAAATCCTGCCCATGACTCCATTTTTTTGCCTCTCCCTTCCTTCCCCTCCCAAAATAAAAGCTGTGATGTTACAAGTGGATGGCTGTGTATGGAAATATACTTTCTGTAGTGTTTCATTGGGTTTTTTTTTCTCCTTTCTCTTCTGATCCCTTTGCTATTGGTGTTTTTCCATTCTGTCCTCTCTGCTCCATTGTACACCCTTTTTTTCTTGTGTATTTAATCTCTCTTTGCCTTTTGACCTCTCCATTCTCCTTCCTACAAGTTTCTCCTAAGGAGAACTCAAAACAATAACATCTGAGTTCAAGTCAAACTCGGACCAAGAAGGAGAAGATTTGCAATTAGCTCAATCTCCTGTATCCTTCAGAAGTATTTCACCTGAAGTATATTCTACAATATTTGGCCCAATGCTGTTTTAAAGAATTTCAACTATGGGTCTACCCTTGCATAGCTCCATAGATCTTGCTGTCTGTTTCCTACTATTCAGCCTTTTTTCATACTCCTTTATTAATTTCATTTCATTATTACTAGTTGTACTCCCTAGGACCATCCTAAACTACCCAGGCAAAAAGCATGGCTGCTAAGACAAACTTTATGAACCTTGCTACAAGTTCAGAGGGGAAGACAGCTGCAAGTGGAGGCTGATCATATAGAAGAACCAGTCTTTTTAGAAGCTAATGACCTGGCTGCCAAGAGAAGCTCCAGTATTTGCCCCACTTCCATGGCAACTGTACTTTTAGGATGGGCAAGCCGTGGCCTGGAACCTTCATACCTGAGGGCATGCCTCTCTTCCCATGTGGCTGCTCCATAGTTGCAGCCAGTGAAGGCACCTGATCTGGCACTCCCTTCATTTAAAAAGGGCGGAAGCTGCTCTTTGGACTTTTTCTGCCAAGGACCTACAGATTTTTATTTCATTCCCCTTCCTCCTGGATCTTTCAGACACACTACAGGACCCTCTTCCTTTCTTGGGCATTTGAGGTCAGATGAGAGGTAGAGAGTGACTGGAATTGTTGGAGCAAGGGAGTTAGTGGATTCTCAGCTGGCTGCTTGATTTTGTTTCATGGATGGTAGTGGCTTTAAGATGGACTCTTATTATTTTTCAATTATTGGTATGAAATTGTATGTTAAAATGTATGACTTGTCTAGAGTTTTGCATGGGCAATTCTATCAATCTAAAGGAATAAGAAAAAAATACATACATACAGCCCTGCCTGCTGGTTTCTTTGCTTCTTTGACATTTATGGTTCCAATCAGCAGTCGTCACATTAAGTGCTTGGTCACATCGACCACCCCTGCCTCTACCCTAGTCAGGAAGTTGATTCAGGGCGTATGCCAGCAGAATTGGCATCATGCATCATTTACCATCTCTGCTGTAGAGTGTCCCACAGGGACCTTTGGCAGAGGCCAAAAGTAAGGCACTGTAGAAGTAGACCACAACGTGGCAATGACTGTTAAGTCTTTCTTCACTTGAACACTTATTCTACTATGAAAAGCTCCATGTTAAAAAGAAATGTTTATTTGGAGCAAGGGAAAAACATATTATGGTTCCTCATCTGTTTTTACAAATGCGTACATACTCTGGCAAAGATATCCCCTGTCAGTTTAAATGAAAACTGACTGAATGTTACATTGGTTTAAAATTAACTCATACTGTCGTTAGGATTTATTGTAACGCAGCTGGTTTTTATTTTTATTTTTGAGGAGAACATATGGATTATGACAGATCCTGTTAAATATCTTTTGGAGTGTATCTGGAAAGCTGTGTTGCTTCAGTTTTACCACTGAATTTCTTTTTGAACCTCCTAATCTCCTGTTGTCTCCCATTAAGGAACTAGGAGACAAATAATAGAAATCAACTTTGTGATGCTAAATGGGGAGTGCTTTTTGTGTGTACACTTCAAAATCTGAATCACTTAAATGTGATTTAATCACTTATTTGACTAAGACATACCTGATTTTAGTGTTTGTTGTTCTGACCTTTTTGAATGTTAGTCCTGTACTGATTAATATAGTCAAGAGATACAGTATGTGTGAACCATAGGCTATCAATATCTCCACTCCCTTTGGCTATATACGGCGCCATGGTTAGCCATCATAATCTTTTGTAAATGTTAATGACCTGGTTTACAAAATACTTTTGCTTGATTGTTTGCTATTTCTTAAGCTTATGGCAAATGTATTTCTGACACTCATTCACTTTATTATGCTATGGTAGCAAAGTCTTCATATTTAGTGAAGCAAAGAGCATTCAGGTCAATCACAGCTGTGAATCTATGCTAATGACACTTGATAACAGTTTCAGTACAAGGGTAAGAGAAAATAACATCTCCAGTTGAAACTAAATGGGAGATTTTTAGGCAGGCAGAATTACCTGACTTGGAATTTGTTCAGGAACACGTGGTTAATGCCCCACCTCTTCCGAAAAGTGCATGGGATCTTTAGTGACCACATTGCTTAAAGCCTCAGATGTTAGTCTAATTATTGGGAGATGTACAGTATTTTTAACTTGTACGTGAGGGGGAGAAGAGAAGCAATGTTCACTTTGTGTGTTTAAAAAAAAAAAAACAATAGCTGCCAAATTGGAAGTAGGCTTTGGAAGCTCCACACTGCGGGAGCCCAGACGCTTTTTTGTTTTGAAGGGAAAGGAGCAGAGTCTTAGTTGAAAAGAGCTTTAAGATCTTCTGTTTGCTGACAGTGGAGATTATGAACGTTAATAATTCTTCGCACAGAAGAACATTTCATTATCTGTTGCTAAATTGCAGAATCACTTTTAAATTAAATAATGCTGTTTCAAAATTCCAAAAGATTTTTGCTTCATGCTTTACTACTTCATAGGAGATGATGATTTGTTCCAATATTTGGTACCTAAGGTCCCAACCCTGCAAAAACTTATGCATATGCTTAACATAATGCATAGTCCTTGCTTAATGTAACATAACAGGCTTAACATGACTCATAATCCTTGCTCACATGTGTAACTCACATACATAAAGTTAGGCATGTGTGTAAGTGTTTGCCTGATCAGAACCTAAAATTGTATTCAAATTATAGTTGAAGACACATGAGAAGGAATAGAATTCAGTTCACAAGCCTATGGCTGTGCTCGCTCTTTAGAGTTGGCAGGAGCAAAAGTTAATATTTATTTTTGTCTCTAACGTAACCAGAGACAGAGAACAGATCAGTTAAGAAAGAATTTAATTAGTAAAGGACCTCTACACACGGGCACAGGGCTCCACTCACATGGAATCCCTAACAGAGTCTGGCCCTCAGTTCTGACTTACCATTCTTCACAAGGTCAACTGAGGGCAACAATGAGGGCAGAATTTGGCACCACAATTGAAACTTAAGGTTTTTCTACACTTAAAAAATTCTGCAGCAGCACAGCGGCCCCACAGTAGTGCTTCAGTGAAGACTCTACCTACGCTGATGGGAGGGGCGTCTTCTTCAGCAAAGGAACTCCGCCTCCCAAGAGATGGTAGCTATGTTGAAGGAGAATTTTCCCATCAGCCTAGTGCTATCTATACTGGAGGTTAGGTCAGTTTAATTGCGTTGCTCAGGGGTGTGGCTTTTTCACACCCTTGAGTGAAGTAGTCATACAACCTCATTTCCTAGTCTAGACGAGGCCCTGTAAGCAGTTCTTTCCACCGGATTCCATTTACAATGGAGTTGCACAGATATGTAAGTGAAAACTAGATCTATGAAAGTAACTGATTTTTCAGTTCACTGGCAGTTCCAAAAAATCAGAGGGGAAAATTGTTTGGGGATGAACCAAGGATTTTTATTTAAAAAAAAAATCATTGTGGGTCAGTTGAAACATTTTGTTTGATGCAAAATGAAACATTTCATTTTTATTTTGAGCTGTTTTTTTAAGATTTAAAAAATACCATTTAAGGAAATTTCCAAACAAAAAGTTGTTTTGAATCAAAAAATCAAAAGGATTTGTTTTATTTTGACATTTTTGAGACAATTCAGTTTTTTCTGGATTTTTTTTCAGTCAAAACTATTTGGCGATCTCAGCATGAATTGGCAAAATGTTTCAGTCAACCCAAATCTGCATGTTTGGCCAAAAAAGTTTTGGTCAATAAATGTTGCCCAGTTCTAATCAAAACCTAATTTGAAGACGATGGATGTAATTCAGATCTGATGTAAGTGAGTGCTGTTGACCTCAGTACAGTTCTATCTACTCTAAATTTGTAAGTGTGCATCAGCTCTAAATTTGGAACAGGCAACACAAGTGTAATAGAGGACAGAATTTGGCCCACAGAATCTTTGTCACTGACAGGGATGCACAAACCAGAAAGAACACAGATGGACTTCCAAGTCCTAGGTTGTTTGAAAAACTGACAGTTAAAAACATTTTTGTACTTGTAAATTGAACACTCTTACTTTGGAAATTACCAAGAGATAATAAACATGCCATTTTCAGAGCAGAATGCCACTTTCTGTTTCTGATTGTTAGGGTACTAGTAGTCTGTAAATTATCACAAAAACATCCTTGAAAGAAGAGAGGAAATGATCAGAGATGTATGAAATATTCAGAATGCCATTAGAGATGCTCAGAACTTGGCTGTTGTTGAGTTTGTGACGCTTCCTCAAACATACGGCATTAACAAAAGATTTAATCACATTGGCTTATCAGCCACTACTCATAACACTGACTATATGTTTGTGACTTGAACTGAAGACACCTCTAGCTGACAAATGCAATTAATTTTATGGTCACATGAAAAGGTCATGCTTTTCAGGCCCAGTTAGAACTTGCAAACAGGAAGCCCAAACCTCAGCATTTCTAGAAATGTATCCCTTAATGTGTGACTATGATTATGTGCATCTTATAATCTTGCAGTTGGAAAAGGTTAATTTATTTTCATGGAGGGGTATTACGGAGAATCTGTGTCTTGGCTGCACACAGCAGTTGGTGATAGACACTCCAGACTGCCAGGTTCCTGAAAAGTATAAAAATGAACCCTATGTCCTCTTGAGGGGGGCAGGGGTCTGAGTTTGCTCTAATGTTACAAACTGGAACACCAAAAGGTTAAGTGAGTTGCTCTAAAGCACACATTGAGCCAATGGCAGAGCCCAGAATAGAAGTTTCTTCCCCTCAACCCCAATTGTCCCTACTAAACAACCCTCTTCCCACTGGAATGCAGTTGCAGTGGAATGACAGCATTTTAGCCATCAGAAGAAATGAAAGGCTTTAAAAAATACATCCACAAGTGCCCAAATACTTTTTTAGAGGAAGCCATCAACTGCTTTGGGAAGCGTGCTCATACCAAGCTCAGAATCACCTAGTACTTGTTCTAATGCGATCACAATTATACACCAAAACTTCATATTGTCCATTCACCCAGACCTCCTGTTCCATTTTTGTGAGCAGGCAGAGCATTGAAATACAGTATACAAGACTCTACACTCAGAGAGATGGAGGAGACAGTAAAAAACCAGGCATAACACGGTATCTGTGCTCTCCCCAGCCACATTCAAACCAGCGAGAGACAAAAGGGATGTAAAATGCCCATTTACTCCCCTGCCTGGCTGCATAAGGCAAGTCAAAATCTTTCCCTGTATTTTAATATTTTAATTCAATTTCTTTAGTTTACACAGAGTGTAAAAGATATAAGAAACAGCGAACTTAAGAGGAAAAGGACTTATGGTATGGATGGACCTTTTTTCTGTTAGTAAAATAACATATTGCAGTTCTCTGTAATAATGGTTTAAAATACTTTATCTTACAATAGTTGTACTGTAGCATTTGGGCAATTGGTACAGAATACTCCAATATTTTTGTGGTTTTGCTGCTCTGTATTTCAATCAGTTGTTCCTATAATTCATGCTAACAGTTTCTGAAGTTGCTTTTAAATGTAAGTCTCCTCCTTCTTAAAACTATACTTCAAAAAGGTATCAAACCAAAGTCATCCTTGAGGTAATGCTTTGGAGTTACATCAGTGATAAATTTGGCCCCTTGAGATGTTTGAATGGTAGAAACAGCAAGAGTTCTCTGAATGGCTTGTCCTATTACAAAAAGATGCCCATGCTGAGATGTGAGAGTAGGTGATGCAGTGGGTCAGAGGATACTACAAATTCCACTCCTTCCTCAACAAAATGGTGGGTTTGATCCTGCATTCTCGGTGCACCCTAAACTGCTATTGAATTCAGTGGACGCTTTTCTACTGTAGCTTTAAGGGTTTCCTATTTTCCTAATTAAATAAAGTTCTCATTAGATGCAGGGACAGTCTGTCTCGCAGCCTGTCTTTCCTACACTTATGTAGCTGTGGCTTCCAGGAATTGCACTGTGAAGATTTCATAGAGTGGTATGTGGATGGAGAAAACAGACATTTTGCTCTTTGACTGAATTACAAATTCTCTCATTTCGAAACACAGAGGGTGTGTAAAAGTTGTAGCAATAGGCCTCTCAGGAGTTTTTGTCTCAATCCAATGTTAAGCCTAACTGTTGTACTTGCTAATTCACAGGACAAAATCTCATTTGTTCCACAAGACTCTTATTCTTGTTTGACATTTGTTCTCCAGTGGGAATCCCACCACCCTTTGATTTAATTCTTCCAGATGTTTCATGCATCCTATTATGAGCCTCTTCAAAGAAGGAGCAGTCACCAGTCTAGAAAGCAGTTGTTCCATTTTCATTGTTCCATGGAAGGTAATAATTTTATGCTAGGAAACAGGAGCAAAAAAAATGCATGGCTAGTTGAACATATGTGTGTGTGCCTGTGTGTGTATATATATTATATATAAAAATCAGTAATAAAAAACTCCTTACAATCTTGTCAGTTATACCCTTATTTAAACATACTACATTCAAGTGGTAAATACATACATTAAAAGTACATTCTAACCGAATGTAACAATATCCATGGGAGTCAAAGATTTAGGGCTTTTAACTTCTCCCCTTTCCACATAATGATTTGCTTTGTACTTATGAAGGGGTGTTGTTACAAAGAGAGTAGTATAATATATGTAGACACCATAATGCCTGCATGAAAGACTATAACAAAAAAAGACATTGGTGGAAAGATATTATGGTAAGACTAAGTATTTAAAAGAGCAAATAGGGAAAGTCAAGACAAGAATGCAGTTGAGCCACTGCCCCTCGCTCAGTCCCTAAAACAAATCATGTTGTGCTTAACTGTGACTGTTTTCTTATTGACTAAATCCTGTAGCACTCATCTTCAGCAAATTTGCTACCACAATTCCTGCCACCTGCCGTATAACAACTTTTTTGGACCTGTACCCTTCATTCATTCATGAGCTCTTCTTTTTGAACTAGTTACTTTCTCAGACAATTTGACATCAATTTGTGCCTTTCCTGTTCTCTCAGGAGTCAGTACCACTCTGAGATCACAGTTTAATTTTTTCTCCTAAATTTTCTAAGCCACATCTAGCTAATCCCCCTTTATAATTCATATACCCCTAAAGTCCTGAGCCAGTTGGGTTATTTATTAATTATTTTACAAGAGCCTCTTGAGATTAAGCTTCTCATCCTCTATGGAATCCTGGAAAGGCAAGTATGTCAGCAGCAAATACCAAAATTACATCTCAGATTACATGTAATTACAAACAGGCTGAAAATCATCTAACAATTTTTGCTTAAGAGAAGCCAAGGAGAGTAGACATTTGATATCATATGAACTAGTACCCGCTGCTGTACCTTTCCAGTTTCAGCAACAGATTTCCTATATTACTGTTATCAGAAGTACACAATGGGCCAAATGTTGCTCTTTACACTGGTGTAAATCTGGAGAAACCCAATTGACTTCAGTGGAGTTAATCCAGATTTACACCAGTATAACTGAAAATAGCATTTGGCTCAACATTCCTAAAGTGGTTTTAGTATAGTACAGCAAGGAGTAGTTCATTCTTTTGTGCTGGGTATTGTGGGAAGAAAGAAGTAGGATGAAACTATGGGAAGGAAACATTAGAACAGTGGTTCTCAGCCTTTCCCATGTGCGCATCCCCCAATTGCGCAGGTCCATCTACCTGGGATTTAGCCAGGACCCACCTCCCAGTTAGCAACATGAGATAGGCAGGATGGTTTAGAACCCGTGCCCTGGATACCCTGTGTTAGAATAAATAACAACACTAAAGAAAGCTAGGTGGAATAACATCATTCCCCAGGTCTACTGCCATTATTATGTTAGTCATTCTACTTGACTGTTTTGCTGGAGGTGGTTTTTCATTTTAGCTGCATCACTCTAAATTTGGTGCAGTGGTGAATGATTGACCTTCCTGAAATAAGGTGTAGCAGTAAAGAGCCTTGTTTGTGAGTCCAACCTTTTGCCCCTATGAAAACTTATCAGAAAGCAGAAGCCTCTGTATTTAACAGACTCTTGTGAGACCACTGCAGCACCAGAACCCATGTATGCCTCCTCTTCTAGCCATTTCACTGGTAATGAGCCCCAAATGATAACCAGTATTCCACTCTATGGATATCTCAGTTACTGAAAGTGGGGATTCTGATGAAGATTTGCCCTTACAAACATCTTTCTTTGCACTGCAGTATCACAAGAAATAGATTTCCTTTTAAAAGTTCAGTGAACCAACACTGGGTCATAGTAATTTGAGTCATTAAGTCAGGCTTCTGCTATGGCAACCATTGACAAAAGATACAAAAGGAGGAGATTTAACTCTGGCACGTGTATTTCAGATGCTGGTAGCAGAGATGTGGCAATTGCATTGTTACAGATAATCAGTCTCACCCACAGAAGTTTGAGACAATTTGATCACAGTCTATAATTTACCTACACATGGCTCTTTCATCTTGATGACATAAGCATAACCTGATCCAATAACTAGAAGATGAAGTTGGAAACATTCATGTTGGAAAGAGATTACCAAGGAATGTGATAAATTCACAATCACTGGATTCTTTTAAAGCTGGATGTCTTTCTAATTCAGCCACAATTAGGTTTGATAGTGTTTACTTACTTAGGGCCTGGTCCAAAGTCCTTTGAAGTTAATGGAAATCTTCCCATAGGCTTTGAATCAGGCCTAAAGTAGGGAAGAATAATTCCCCCAACTACGGGAATGATTTGGTGAAGTTTTAGGACCTGTGTTATGCTGGAGGTCAGACTAGACGCAGGGGTTCCCAAACTTGGTTCATGTCTTGCTCAGGGTAAGCCCCTGGCAGGCCGCGAGATGCTTTGTTTACTTGAGTGTCCACAGGTACAGCTGCTCACAGCTCCCATTGGCTGCGGTTCGCCATTCCCGGCCAATGGGAGCTGAGGGAAGTGGCGCAGGCTGTTCCACCACTTCCTGCATCTCCCATTGGCCGGGAATGGCGAACTATGGGCACTGGGAGCTGCGAGCTGCCTACCTGCGGGACTCTCAGGTAAACAAAGTGTCTCACGGCTCGCCAGGGGCTTACCCTGAACAAGCCGCGAACCAAGTTTGGGAACCCCGGACTAGAGGATCCCGGTGGTCATTCTTAGTTTTAAAATCCATGGGTGCGATCCTGGCTCTATTGAAATTAATAGCAAAATTAATGTATACAAATATCTATCTTAATAAACCATTCTCTGTTATTAAGCTTTTTAGAAAGCATTTCATATATGCTTTTAAAACCGCCTTCTCCTGTTGTTTTAAGCTTACATTTCCTAGCTCCTCATCAAATATCCTATCTTTTTAGCGATGCCAAACATTGTTTATTTTTATTGTTACTTTTCTCTATATTGAACTGTATGAACCACTAAGATAGATTAGGTTTCTGGCCTAAGTGATCTTGAACTACCTACCTCCATTTCTTGACTTTGCTACTGAAATTTTGTATGATCAACAAATGCCTTCTCCAAAACCACTTATAATTCACACCACCAAAATCTTTACTGGTTTAGAATCAAGGTGGCTTAAGGATAAAACGCACCCAACACAATGCTTGAAAAGCAAGGAAATAAGGTAATGAGCCTCAATTTAACATAAATTAACACAAACACAGGGAAAATTAAGTAGAAATATTAATATTCCCCTGAGGAGTTACTGATCCAATTTTTGTCCTCTACATGGGGACATAGCAGTTAGAGGTGGCTGCAAAAAAAACCATTTGCAACTCTCTAATCTTCAGCTGTCCAGCCCCACTGGAAATTAAATAGGAAGGGGCCTATTCTAACTTCTTCCTGTGACATAAGTGTATGCTAGTAGTGGATCAAATGTAGGGAAGTGGCACAAGGTGATTCCCTGAGGGTCCTTTCCAACCTCAGTCACTGACCACTACCACTCTAGGTCTCTTTAACCAACCCCAGCTTTATTATATTTACAATCAGTAGCCAACTTCCCCACTTGCTTCTGTGGAAAAGAGGAGGGGAGCAGTATGGAGCAACAATCTGCTGTCCTTCACAGTCCCTACTCTCCTCCCACCAATGCCGTCCTCTTTGCTTATATAGTCCTAGCTGCTGGAGATACTTCCACCCAATTAGCCCCTCAGTTGTATCTCTACTCACTTAATTGGCGTCCTCCACCAACTGCCTGTCTTTCAATCAGAGCTCAATTAACATAAACTGGTATGGCATTAGCTCCGGAGTCAGCACATACTGGGGGTGAGGGGCAGCTGGCATAGGAGACAGCTGTGCTATTGGAAATTCCTCTGTACGGGAGGGAATTCTGCTGTAGGAATTTCTAGTTGGGTTAGGTTCCCTTTGTAGCACACAAGCAGTGCAAAGTGAATGGGGGGGACTGGAGAATCTCGCCCCGTGCATTACATTTGAAGAAGAGATTAACTCACTAAAGGATTTATGGAGGAATTTTTAATCCTAGTCTATCTGCATATCTTGCTGCAGCTTTAACTATGGTGCCACTACCTTTCTGGTGCAATACCTCTATGAAAAAAAATATGGGCTAAAAGCAATCCATGTGCCAACTGCCTTGACACAGTTACCAGGGTGGCTTGAAACACAATCTAGCTAATCACAGTGTTTGATGTGACCAAAAGAATATGTATCAGAGAATACTGGCCTCTCTGAACATTGATTTAGTGGGATTCATGAGTGACCATGGATTATATTTTATTATGAAAGGCATGACTTTTGAGATTGACTAGTTAATAATCTGCAATTACTGATTGAAAGCAATACTTGAGTCCATAAATGTGCATGCTGTATTGTGTATTCATTGCACCAGAGCAGTGATGCAACTTTCAGCATATTATTATTATTTGTATAGCGGTAGTACCAAGCAGCCCCAGTCATGGAGATGGACTCCATTGTGCTAGGTGTGGTACAAACACAGAACAAAAAGACTGTCCCTGGCCAAAGACCTTATGGTCTTCTGTCATTTTCTGAAGTAGCTCTCTTGTACTATTGTTCTACACAAATATGCCCATCCACCACTACGGTGCTGTTAGAGAAAGGATGTTACCCTTCTTCTTATCCTTTTGTCTTAGAATGTGAGTATCAATGCAGTGTGTGGTTATTTTGTAATACTTAGTTACTTACTATACAAAATAGTTAGTTAAGCAAAGTTTTTAACATTACCACTCATTGTGTCATTCATAATCCTCCACTAAATTAAATTAAATTATCTCTAAGCGCCCTGGAGGCTCAAATATTAAAGGAGTTAATTGGATTTTATTCTTTGGGTACATCTTCACTACCCGCCGATACGGCGGGTAGCAATCGATTTATCCGGGATCGATATATCGCGTCTCATTAAGACGCGATATATCAATCTCCGAACGTGCTCACCGTCAACTCCGGAACTCCACCAGAGCGAGTGGCGGTAGCGCAGTCGACGGGGGAGCCGCGGCTGTCGATCCCACACCATCTGGACCCCAGGTAATTCGATCCAAGATACTTCGATCTTGCGTATCTTGGATCGATTCCTCCCCCCTCCCCCCCCGCCAGTGTAGACTAGCCCTTTATTTTTAAACTATTAATTGGGAATACATAAACTAAAGATTAAGAGCAAAGGCCACATGAGTTTCAGCACTGTTTAGACTGATTTGTTTTTCGTAGCTTCTGCATGAAAAAATGCACCTGACGCTTGCATAATGCTAGCTCCACTTACTTTTCTACCTATATTGCCTAGGGTAGAATTCCAGATATTCAGAGCCAAGGCTGGGTCTTTATAGTTAAGTCAGCTGTTCCCAGGAATTGTGGGGCGCTGAACCATAATGCCTTTAGTTATGTATAATACAGTAGTGCCTTCAGGCCCCAATCATACTGGGGTTCCATTATGCTAGGTGCTGTACAAACAAATAGTAGGAATCAGTCTCTTCCCCAAAGAGCTGACAGGCTAACTTTAAGAGCAGATGTCTTACAAAGTGTGTGAGGTGGGAGCCAGGAGGAAGGAGGAGTAATATCAGTGTGTCTTCACACTGGAAAAAAAACACATTGGAAATAAACTTTTGGGTCTCCAGCTTGCTTATTTGTTTTGAGATAAATATCTCAGGAGCAGTATGCCCAGCTTCCCACCTGTCTAGCCATTATCAGACAACAAACACCAGGGAGCCTCACTCATCATACACCATGAAGGGCTCAGTCTTCCCATGGAAATTAGTGAGGGTTTTACATTGATTTCAGTAAGAAAAGAAGCAGGTCTAATATGAGTAAAATATGGTGTAATATGATTGACAGAGAGATTCCTCAATAAGTCTGAATTTCCTTGATTTTGTCAGTTTAAAGTTGACCTCTAACATGAATGGAGATTTTGTCATTTATTTTTGACACCTAATGTATCTACTTCAATACCTGGACAGCAGTTCATACTGAGTGCTTTATACATAATTTATGTCTAATACCGAAACCCTTTGTATTGTTTTGAGGGGTTATAAATTCACTCCAGTCTAGCAGATATGTTAATGGAAAACTCCTGGCCTGAACATTCTTCTTGACGTGAATTGCCTATGGTTTTCCACCCTAGACATTTTGCTGGTAATTGGAGGCAGGGGAGGAACTACAAAAATAAACTATCCATGAGCATAATAGAAGGCTCCTTCATGGAAATATTCACATCACTAATAGTAATTATTCACCAATGTTTGGATCAGATATTCATTGTTCGCTTTTTTTTATTATCCATGAAGCCATCCTATTTCCCTGGGTTGTGTGATATCCAAGGCTGTGGTTGTAGAGAAGTGTAACAACACTGTACCAAATTTTACTGCATTCTATCATATCATGTTAACAACATGCCATTATATTTTATCCTATTTATTTACATTTTGGCTAAAATGATACAAAATTGCTATTATGATACAAAAATGTCGTAATGGTAATATTCCATTGGAGTCTGTGAAAATAGCGCTATACAACCTCTTCATTCTTCAACATTTATCATTATTGTTTATATCTTTGCACAGTGCCACATAAAAGTGTGCTGCTTTATACGCAGAGGAATTATGGTCCCTTCCCCAAGGAGCTTACAATTCTACAAAGTGCTCCATCCCCTTGATTCCTTTTGATTTGACTTGAGGGCATTCAGCAGCTTGCTGAACTGAACCCTAAATTATGGCATGAATCACAAAAGGAGAAAAATAAACAATGTGTGGGGTTGGGTTAAGGCAGAACAATAGTTACAATCCTAAAGTCTGGCAGTTACATCTTGGAAGTTCCTCAGTGGTGTGCATAGGAGAGTGAGCCGGCAGGTTAAAGTACTGTTTCTTTGATGAGCTTCATGGAAGAAATGTATTTTAAGAAGGAGAGGAGATGAATATGGGGTTTTGGATTGGACCCATCTGTAATATATTATGGAAGGGGTGTGTGTGTGTGTCTGTGTCTCTGTGTGTCTGTGTGTACACATTCCTATAATAGCTTTCATCTAGAAAGATCCCAAAATCCTTTCCTAGGGCAGATCCTCCAGTCCACTAAGGACACTTTGTGCTCTCTACACATCACAAAGTGGCATTAAACTGGTTGGAGATTCCCACAGGAGAATTCCCCAGGGCTCCACTGGCATAGAGCATAGCCTGGTACCCCCATGATAAGGATTGGGAGGAGGCATAACAAGGGCAGACTAGGGGTGAGGCAGGGCAGTAGGGGATGTGGTGGAGCTGAGGTCAATTATGCCTGATGCTCTGTTATGTTGTGTGACCAAAATTAGGGTAGACCTCCAGCTGCTCTAACTTCTGCTGGGCCAGGTAGCTGAGGATCAGAAAGCCAGAACTGGCTCCCTATGGCTGTCACTGTCTACCACCTCCAAAAGGAGCTCAGAGATTGAGGGAGAATCGTGGGTCACTCACCCATCACAAAACGGCATCCAGTGCAAGGATGGCCTTAGTTCTGTACCAGAGCAGATTATTTTGTAAGGCTGGAAGTGAAAACCAATGTATCCATAAAACCTTCAGGGGGTATTTAGTAGTTCGAACATCAATACCCTTGTTAGAATTTGACAAGGACACTTGTATTATTGTGAAAGGCTCTGTAGGGTCTTTAATGATCATAAGTAGCCAGAACCTCACTTTCCCATTTCAACAGAAAATGGAATTTCTGTATAGCTCTTAACACTGTACTGGAGCCTTGGTCAAATACTGATTCAAACAGCAATCTACTGTATCACCTGCATCATTTGCTATAGCTCTGGACCTTCCTCGGGGGTCTTCCACTCAGGTTTTGATCACACTAAAAACTTGCTTAGATAGTAGCATCTAGCAACATATCAGCCCACAGAACTAAGGATAGACACCCAGCAAAACTATATATATCCATTGGGTAAGTAGTGCACAAATGTGGAAGTAGTATAATTTATGTTAAAATGCAGGTGTAAAAGGTATCATGAAACTTTTTTGTTAAAATAATGCTGCAGGGTGTTCATTGTTGAAGGAAGGCACATTTGCTAAGAAGATTATTGTAACTTGAGTCAAAGTAGGGTTCAACAAAGGGCAGCTTTTATTAAATTATTTTTGATTGCATTTGATTCATCACAGATGTGCTAATCAGATTTCTTTAAATCTCTTATTAACTACAGTATCTTTTTTTCTAAAAGATAGGATTTTTCTTTTTTTTTACCAGTAGTAATGCAAACCTGACATGCTGGCTAGTTTCCTTCCAGTCCTGCCTTTGGCTTTTTGTTTATTTTCACATTTCTGTGAGAACTATGATCTGGCAATAAAGGGCCAAATTCTGATCTCACTTACACTGGTAAGATCTGAGTAACTTCATGGAAGCCCGTGAAGTTACTCCCATTATACACAATGTAAGTAAGATCAGAATCTGGTTCAAAAGTTTAGAAAACACCCCTCCCTGCCCCCAAATTAATTTAAAATCAAGAGTTTTTAAATGTCACCAACTGCACATATTTAGAAAAGAAAAGGAAAAATGACCATAGGGTTATAAACCACATTTAAGTTTGTTTACATCAATGGATTCTCTTTGTTTTACTCACAAGCTATGAGTTGCATCAGATTTCAACGCACCACACACCTGAATCTTCAAGGTTTGCTTACTTCCCATCCCATGGCTGCATTCAATAAATAAGAGGCAAAGTCAATAACACCATGTTTTTCTCATCTAGAATGAGTGAAAATCCACATTTCATTTTCTAGAATTAAATGGACACGAGAGGCCACCAGGGTAACTTGGGATGTTCCAAACAGCCCAGGTTAATGTCCTCAGGTTGCCCATAAGTCACATGAATTAACACTGAGACCTAGTCAGACTCTGCAGATGTAAATTATCCCAGAAACTGTTTCTCTTTTAGACCTTAGAAAAATTGATCCAATTAGTGGGGACTAGTTTTTAGGTATTTCTCTTTTAACATGGAATTAATGGATATTTCAAAAGAGTTACAGTACACAGAAAATGTTTACAAAATGCATTTCCATACACAGTTCAATATTTTAATAGAAATGATGTTCATACAAATAAAAACACTGCACTCTTTATAGGTTTGGTTTCCTTCTTGTCTTCCTCCTTTGGCTTATGCTGCCTTTGCAGTAGGGGCCTGATCCACTGAAGTCATTGGAAAGACCTCCGCTGGTTTCAGGGAACTTTGGATTGGAAGCTAGAAGCTCACACAGGTATGAGGGCTCCTATACATGAACTATTGTTGCTATCTTCCCCAGTATTGCCAAACCCAAGTATTCAACACTCATGCGTCAAATGATCAAGAGATTGGCTTTCAAATAATGATATTTGAAAATTAATACATGTTGGGCTCTTCTGATTTGACTTTGATGTTGGATCATTTGAGGAACGTATTTTCATGCCTTTCTCCTCAACCATTGGGACCGCAAATGATTTTGTTTAAATTAAAGATGAGATTCTCATTATTTATTATTTGCAATATAGTGCCTAGGAGCCCATGTCATAGACCCGAATCCCATTGGGCTAGGTGCTGTACAATCACAGAACAAAAAGACAGTCGCTGCCCCAAAGACCTTACAATCTAAGTATAAGACAAGAGACAACAGATGGACACTGACAGGGGAGTACAAGGAAACAATAGGACAGTATTGGTCAGCATGCTAGGCGATGGGCTCAGCACACCAACAGCCAAACTGTTGGCAAGTTTTTTTGTAGGCATCATGCCAAAGGAGAATTTTAAGCAGAGGTTTGAAGGAGGATAATGACATAGTTGGGTGGATGTTTATGGGGAGCTTTTCACAGGCATGAGGGAAGGAAAAAATATTCTAGTTTGAAAATTTAACAAGTGGTCAATGGACGCTAGCCTCATGGACTGATCAGAGGCAGGAGTCGATCTTTCGATATAGAATGAGAGATGAAGATTGCTGAAGAGCCTTGAAAGTGAGGACTATTGATACTGTAATAACTTGACCCCAACATCTGGAACTTTAAGAAAGATGCCAAATATCATGAGACTTGTGATAAAAATCTGAAGAGTTGTCAACACTTCTTCTCACTATTTGTAAGGGACTGGGGCCTATGGGGAGAAACAGCAAGACTCATCTCCAGTTATTTTTCTTTTTCAGCTTGCGGTTTATAACTTAATAGATCCCTCACTCTATGTTCCCTCTCACCCTCCAATGGATATCCTGGATAGAGTGAACCTCATCACTGAGACTTAGTGGCATGAAACTGGGGGTGAACTTGTTCTTAGGTGCATGGCTATAGCACGCTAAAAGTGCTTAATAAAGTGACCTGTACATGAATTCTGTTTTTCTGTGTCTTTGTTTTAACATGTGACAAACAAATAGAGGTAAGACAAAAACAAATTATTTAAAGATGATTAATATAAAATCATTAAGAGCTCCCACAGGCACTGGGACGCTCATCCAGAAAAACATGGCAAGAACCTTGCTGCGTGAGGTCTTTTTTTTTTTTTTTAGCTGAGGTTTTTATGAGTTTCTCTTTATGGGGGAGAAAGGCCTGTTTCCTGGTGGAAAGGGCAGGGGGTATGGCCTCTAAACCCCATAAAGCTCATGGATCAGTAGGTTAAAGAAGCTCTAAACTTGCAGGTCCCAGGGCCTCAGCATGACAAGCCTATCCTACTCTCTGCTATCATGGTTTCTCAGGAGCTAGCAGCGTTTGTAGGCAGTTGATGATATGGAATGGAAGTTAATGATGCTCCCAACAGCAGTAATGTCTGCTGATTTTTTTTCCTAGTAGAAATAACACCACTGGGTGAGAAAAGCTTGTCACTTTCAAGCAGTACAGCTTTAACCTGCAGGAGAGAACCTTTTCGTGTGTGCCAGCAGGGTCCACGTCGGACACTTTTGTGCATGACACACTGAGGTGAACTAACATTAACATCCCTCTGGTGTAGAATAAAGCACCATGTAGACAGTCCCCCAGAGATTCTGCTCTGAGTCCCCGCCAGCCTCCCACCCTAACATATCCCTTCCCCTCTGTAGCTTAGGCTCCTGACTTTGTAAAGTTGCCATGAAAAGTCTTCTGCAGGTCCCCAAGAAAGAGGGTATATACTGCAGAGCAGTTTCCATTCCTACTCCTCTCACATTCTTGTCTCTCTGTGGTAGGGTGCATATAAGGCCCTATGAGAGAATAGGAGCAGACTTGAAAATTACATGTAAATACAGTTCAAAGGCAGAATAGTTTTAATTTAAACCTCCTTTATGGATTTGCCAGGACTTGAATACAGGATTTTTTGTTTCCCTGAAATGCCAATTAAAGGTGCTAACAGGGGTGGTTGCCGTGGAAACATTTTGGTTCACTCAATTAATTTCGCTGATTTAAATATGTAAAGGTAAGGGCATAGTTATCTAGGATACATTAACTTCTCAATCTCAACACCACAGCCAAGATCTTTTGTATTGTTCTTTGATATGAGGAGGGATTTCTTTTTAAATAGATGGACCCAAATTTAGATCCAGATCTGAACTTTCCGAAGTTCAGGGATGTTCCGATCTGGGGTTTTGGTTTGCTCCAATATAAAGATGAAGGAAGCCATGATTTTGGATCTGGATCTGATTTTCTGCAAAGTTGGAGGATGTTCACATCTGAGGTGCTGAAATTGCTCATCTCTAGTCTTTTGCTTTCTAATCTTCTGCTCTTTTTTAAAGCTAGAAACCAATTTCTTTCCATAAGGACTTCTTTTTCCTTTGCCTTTTATAGCAAGCATGCTTTTGTTTCCCCCCCCCTTCATTATTGTGAAACATCAGTTAATCTTGATCTGTCTTGTCTACATATTTGTCTATAACAATGTCGGCGATATTCTAATGTTAGCATGGAATAAGACTGGTTAGTCACCCCAGACAACTGTCCATTTTTCAGGACGGAGGTGGTTGGCTTTTATGACTATTATTGCACATATTGGCTCAACCTACAAAATTCACCTTCTGATATAGATATTGGAAACCTTGCTGGTGGTGCTCAAAACCAGAGTTTCAATTTGGACTATTTATTAAAATACAGACTAGTTACAACACTTAGATCCACGGCTGGATTTCAAATACCCATATTTGGAATTACCCTGGATTTACATTGTTGTAACTGGGAGGAGAACTGGGCCCTTTTTGTGAGGCTAGTAAAAGCTGAGACTTTTCATCCTTGGCAGAAGGAAGAGAAGTTTTGATCTTTCTTTTTCACCCTCCATCATTTCACAATGATTCAAATAGCCACTTGAGAGAAAGTTAGCTGAGGATGCATTTATAGTTCTCACGTAGAGTAAATGCAGAGAGAAAAGAAGGTAAACACATAGGTCCAGAATAATGGAGTAAGCTAAAAAACAAGATTCAGATGCATATAAAAAGGTCATGTCTATATATTGCCACTAAAACTGCTTAATTACTTAGATGATTATTAGTCATCAATTACTCTACCTAGATTACCTGAATGTTTTAGTACCATCAATGATGGATGGTATTTTTCTGAATCTCCTTTACTTCTGCTGTGCAATGAAGTTCAACCACTCTGTACAAAGGTTATACCCAGTTAAAACAGCCTGTTAATTATTTATGAGACAGCAAGAAGACCAATGGGACTTTCACTTGTCCTGCTGGAGAAATAATGAGACCATTACAGTCTATTTAACACCATGAAAAACAATATCCACAGGTGACCTTTTGGAATCGTTGCCAAGGCAAGTAAGAATATCAAAGATGTGTTCAACATTAAACAGCCACTTAAAATGGGAAGTTTCCCAAGGTTTGAGAATGAAATAATCACTCTTCTTTTTTTTTAAGTGAACAAATGTCTCTCTCAGATCTGATCCAGTAGCTAGCTTTTTTTTTTGTTCTGTGAGCCCTCTGAATATGTGCTGAAATATGACAGAAAGATAATGGCTAAGATATTGCTGTGTGTGTTAAAATGTTCAAAACATCTGTACTTTGAGACAGACTTTGGCATTCCATTCCTTCTGCTGCAGAATCTATTAAATCACTACTAAACTAAATGTTAGATCTTTAAAGGTTAAAGGGAAAAGGCTTTTTTAGCCATACCTGTATCAATTGTGTAAAAAACCAAACAATAGAGGCACTACCATTGTCTTCAACGTTCATTCTCAGGGTGGGAAACAGGAACAAAATATTTTCAACTGGTTTTTAAATGGTAACTATTTCAATGAAAAATATACTTTGATTGTGCTTCCAGGTAACTGATTGTAATGAGGTATAGACAGCTTAAATCCGGTTGCCTGGTTGGACTTTTAAAAATGCAAATTAATTAAAAAAATATTTTTAAAAATGCAAATTAATAATCCCTTCTGTCTATGCCATAAATGCTACCACTAATACCAAACAGGAGTATTTAGGACAAATCATTTCTTCAACTAAAACTACAGGAGGAATAATAAAGAGATAGAATATAATTGAACATCCTTAAGTAGAGATGGAACGGGAACCAAGAAGTTGATATTTTTATTATTATAATTGAAATGACTTAAATGGAAGCGATTACTTGCTGTCTTCCCAGGAGGACATTAATGGTGATGTACACCATCCAAAAGGTGATTGAGTCCAGGTAGAGGGTCTAGACTAGAATTCTGAAAGGCTCCATTTTCAAAAGTAAGGCCCCAATCCTGCAAGCATTTATGCATGTGCTTAATTTTGCACACATGCTTATGGTATGCAGGATCAGGACCTAAGTATGGCATTAATGAGAAGATCTCACACATTGTTACATTTGCAGGCTGAGGGCATTACACACACTGGGGGCTCCTTGCATTCCTCCATCGCCTCCCAAGCCACTGTCTGATCTCCTTCTATTTCAAGGACTCCCTTCAACGGCCCTTACCCCCTGCCTCATGTCAGGCCTCTGTACATCCCTCATTCCCCACATGCTCCCATTCTCCCCTATTCCTGGCGCTCTCATTTCTCTCCTCCCATACCAGTCCCCCATTCTCTCCCCCATGCCAAAGGCTCTCTGTGCCCAATGTCCCTATCCACCAATACCATGGTCTCCCATTCTGCCAGGGGCTCTTTGTGACTTCCTCCCATCATTCTCATTTCTTTTTGTCTGGGAGAGAAGTCCTTCAGGGTGTCAACATCGTAAACTCTTTTGGGAGCATAGCTGAGATGGAGGTGGTGTTATGCTGGACACTGTTCATGGCTGCCTACAAAAAAAAAAAAACACCCAAAACTGAAGAGTCACTTTAATTTTTAAATTAAATGTTCGCACCTCATTTTCAGGCACTTTCTGGGAGCACATGTGTGATCAAGATTTACAGATAAAAATGTTTTGGGTGAATGAATTTTACTCACATGCACAAGTGACTAAATGGGATTTTCACAATAAATGCTTGCAGTATGTCCAGTTAGGAAACAGAAAAAAAGGCCACATGACTTACCTAATCACAGCTAACCAACACAGGTTGGGTATCAAATACTCAGAGAGAAATGTTCACCATCAAGCCATACAAGTAAGAAAAAATGCTAAATAAATGAAAAATGGTAAAATACTTTCAAAATATGAATGCTCTGGAAATTGCAATCTGCTCATAGATATTCTTCAAGCAGCTAAATTTGTCAGATAAAGTTTTTTGTTTGGGTCCTGTCTAGTATGAAAAATAGGCTCAACTCCAAGGAAAAAGACTTGAAAAGAAAAGACTCTCTTGTTGTAAGAGGTATTTTTCCTTCGCTTTTTAAAGCTTCTGGCTACAAGAAGCATTTCCTTTGCATTGTCTCAGGCTCTGGCTGTGGGAAACGTTAACCTTTCTGTTGGACCAAGGTTCAGGACAGCCTTATCCTTTGTTACATTTGGATATCAAATAAACCATGGCTGCTCAGTCTTGAGTTGAAACACCATCTGTACCATTCCAGCTGCCACTGCTGGCCTTTGTCACCTGTGCTTTCAGCATAAGGGACTTGTTGGGGTTTTTTTAATTATTTGTAATGAAGTGAAATGGGGAAGCTGCTCTTCTTGATACAAACTTCCAAAATCCATCTACCCACCTGTGTCCTCACAACTTTGCAGGCTCAATGGACATTTCAGTTTTTCGCTGTCTCTTTTTTATGTTGAATGGTTTCCAAAAGTCAGCAGTTCTAAAAAGCAACTTTTTATCAAAAGTCAGAATGTGCTACACACACCATTGGGAGTTGCAGCACTGATTGGTGTAACAGGGTGCTCTTGGCCCTTAAGCACTGGGGAGAGAAGCAGGGGCAAGAAGCAGCTAGCCCTGTTCTGGAGAGGAACTTGGCCAGCAGGTGCTGGGAAAAACCCAACTGATTGGGTTTGATGATTACCAGCTAGGGCATAGAGATGAGGGCCCAGGTCCATAAAAAAGCCTGGGACCAGAAACATTCTGGGAGAACCCTTTCCAGTAACTGTAGTAGAGGATTCTGAGGGGATGAGAGGCCCTGTAGGCCCCCCTCAGCTGCCTATTAAGGTTCTGAGGGCCCCACAATCTAGTCATTCCACATTTCCTATTTTTGTGTTGGACCATAACAGAGCCCTGAGGCAAGGGCTATGAACTGATCTGGCTGATTTCCCTCCCCTTTCCCCCAGGCTGGTGATTGAGCCCCCCCAGCTACAATCAGTAAGACAAACTTATGGGCTACCTTCATACCCATGTTACCCCATTATATTCAATGCAGTCACATCTCTGTGAGGGCAGAATTTGACCTTATATCTTCATTACAACAGAATGTATATTCCTGTTACCTCTTCACAGTTCAGAGAGCTAATGTGAGTAAGTAGGGTATGTGTCCTCCCCTAATTCATTGATAAAAAGGAAATGGCCACCTTAAGCAAGTTACACATCATCTCCCTTTTTAAAAAAATCTTGAAACTCATTATTCCAGATTTCTTTAAAAAAAAAAAATCTTGCCTATAACAATATATTGTACACCCAGCCATGTGTCAGTCCAGTCTATTGAGACCATGGGCACAATGCTGGCCACTCTCCGGTTTAACAGCATACTGTCTGTAAACTTATTTAGTAATTCACCTTCAGAGCCCTGTTAGGTGCAGGATCTGGTTATCTGTGGCAATTTAATTTCTCAGCTAGTCCCCTCACCTTTTTAAAACAACACAAACAAAGCAAAAAGATGTTTATATATTGTCTGTGATGAGCACCATGCTCGTGTACTGCTGTAGAATACTACGTGCATTCTTTTTCCTCCACTCATTTGAGGAATAGTGGCTGATACCACATGTGTAAGGCAAAGTTAAAGTTTGAGGACTATATCAGGCCAAATAGTTTCATTTGGGTTCTCTGCTGCGGTGTGCAGAGTAGAGAGGGAGCAGAGTCTTCATTTCCTGCTATTTAATGCAAGGTTGCCATCCAGGATCATGGATGAAATGAGATCCTGGACTTGGCTTGTATGGCTAAAACCTGGCTGCCCCCCACCTCTCATGTGAGACCTTCCTCAAATCACAGCTTACCTTGTGCAGTGAAATTCCATGGCCTTGCTTCTATTGTCAAAATCAGGTTTCAAGGGAGTGACAGGTTGCATATACGCTGGGACAGGACTATTAAGGAGGAGAGGGCTGACCCACTGCCCTGTTAGAATAATACTTTGAGAGAGCAGTACATGGCCTTTTCCCCCACCAGCATAGGTGGGCTTTGTGGGAGAATTCTTTCAATTTACACTTCTGATCATAGGCTGCCAAGATCTCTCAGCCATGATCTCCTGGGAAGGCACAGGCGCAGACCCATCCAGTTCAAAGAGACCCAGGTTATGGTGTTGGTTGAGTTTTTGTTTGTTTGTGTTTAATAAACCTGTTTGTGGCAAGACCCAGCTCAAGAGTCCTTCTCTCAATCTACAGGAGATACTTTAGAAGGAGAAACTCTTGTGAAAAGGAGGTTTGCTTGTTTATCTCAGGAAAGCCGACACAAAATAGTCTCTTCAAAAGACCCTCAGGCCTCTGGGCTGCTCATTCAAACTCAGGTTCACACCGAAATAAGCAGAACTAAAGTACGTACTATTTTAAATACCCTTTCAAATGGGTGGGATCTTTTCTCTTCTTAGCAGCAGCAGACACCTTTTTTACCAGACTAGCCGCTTTATACATGCTTTTGGTAAGTAGATGCAACTGTCTTCCATTCTTCCCCCTTGAGCTCCTGAGGGAACTCCTCTGGATCTGACCTTCTCGCTCCATATGCAGACATTTCCTTCTGCTGTCAGGGAAACGCGATATGGAGGGGTGGGAAACCATAACTGTGAAGGATCCCTTCTGGGCCCCACAGGATCTGTACTACCTGACACATTGTTAAATCATCACAGACCGCTTCAATATGACATTAAAATAAATATGTTTTCATTTCCTAAATTTTGGAGCTTATACAGATTGTGTTCTTTAAAAAGGGTATCCCAAAGAGAAGAAACTTCCTGGTTCTCCAGGTCTCAGATGGAGATACAAGGTCCATATGACTATGGGATTTAATGTTAGAACAAGGAATTTTCAATATTATTCTATATAATTTAGGTTCTGGCTGCCTGAGAAAACTCTTCTTTTCTGGTATGTTGCCTTGTCAGTTGAGGTCTGTCTTGTTGACTAGATGTGAATGGCTAGATTCTAGAGGCAGGGAGTTTTCAGTGAAGGGCCCTCAACTATGGAAGGGTTCTGTGATACCAATGAACTATTTTACATGAGCAGGGTGCATATTTTTCTTTACAGACTGTAACAATTCATCCCTTACTAAGTAGTGCCAATCCTGAGCATTCAGAAATCATGAGTCAGACCTCAGGAAATCATAAGATTGGCTTAAAACTAAAGAGAATTTTTTTAAAAATTAGATTTGGGGGTCTTCTTATTTGCCTTCTGACTTTTGAGGCTTTAGAATAGGGTTGCATTTTCAAGTTTTAGTCCTCAAGCATAAAAGCTAAAAATGCTTTAAAAAAAAAATCTGAGTTCCTCATGTATTCACCTGACTCCAGGAGCTGGGACTTGAAGAAAAACACCAAATATCATGTGACTCTCAATAAAATCATGATTGTTAGTAACCCTGTTACTGCCCCTTCATAGGACAGGTGGATCTTCATTCTACTTGCTAGCTGACTTAGCCCATCTTGCTCTGTTTGCTGACTTCTGATTCTGACCATGTTGCTTTAACTACTGGCGCTCGCCTCCTTGCCCTACCTGGAGATTGTGCCTGCTTCATTCTGGTTTCCAGCATCTGGCTGTTGCTGCAGGGGTGAGTGCTTTCTAGCCATTAAAACTTAAGGCTGCAGCACCAGCAACAACAAAAAGTAAAAGCAAACAAACAAAAAGTAGAAGGAAGTATTCTGAAACATCTAGTATTTTATCACTGGCTTCTAAAAAAGCCACCTAAGGCAGGCTTAAAGGAAAGGAAATGTATTTAAAAACCAATTATTTACTATGGGTAAAGTTACTAGCAAATGTTGTAGTTATTTGTATTTATCATTGCAGAGTTATATGTAGTTCAGATATGGACCTTGTGACTAATACAGACCCCAGTATTGCAATTTTTGGGAATCCCTGCTTTTAAAACTTATAGCCAGATAGTTCTACAGTGGAGATGATTATATATGGTTTCTTAGCCAGAGTCAGATGTAACTTATACATCAGAAATGAAGTCTAGATGTTAGGAAAGATGACAGCATCAGAACTTCAGTGTAATGGTAATTACTCCGAATTTTTTTTCTAAAACACCCATGAATGACAGATATGGTAGAAATTCTACAACTTTTCAAAACTGGCCTTAAATTTAAGCAAGTTTTAACATATTCCAGAGAGGAAAGTTACTTCAGACTCATGGGGGCAAATTCTTCCCTCAAGTAGATCTCTACAGGTTGAAATCAGTGAGGATGTACAGATGCAAATGATGGGAGAATTTGGCCCTCTGATTCTGAAAGCAACTGTGCCTCTTAATTAACAGCCTGATAAAAGTAAGGCCAGCTTCTAAAGTATGTGAATTTTCCACAACACTTGCTCACACACCTTTACTGAGTTGAGTGGTACTGCACAAATATGAGTGAGGAGGCAACTTGGCCCCTAATTGCTTAACTTATTAGAATTTTTTTCCAACTGAAGTGTTTGGCTTTTACTGCAGTAAATGCTCTCAATGGCTGAGAATGATGCCAAATGGCAGACATCAAAATTTCTTGAGGGGAATTTTTCCACTGTCCTTTTTTTTTTTTTTTTTTTTTTTTTTTAAGAAAGTGGGGCCCAGGAGGAGGGGAGGCGGGTGAGAGAGAGAACCATTGTGAATCTCTTGGCAGTAGTGACAAAGCTGTCTATAGAAAAATTTACTAATGCCTTCAGTTTACACTCTGGCACAAACTTTTTAAAACTTGACTGTCTCCATTTCATCATGAACTAAAACTTCTTGCTGAATGTAGTGATTTATTTATATTTTTGTTGTTTCTGTTGGCATTTAAGGTTCAGAATTTTTTTTAAGTACTTAGTATAAAATAAACTCACATGCAGATAAGTTTGGAGCAGTGCAGTATTTTAAAACCACATGTTTACAATAAAACAGTGAAAGCTTTGAAATACCCAAATCCAAGTTAAGCTCAGAATGAAACTAGCAAGCTTTAGAAATGTCTCTGATTGTGAGTTTGGTTCTGCCCAGACCGGGCCAAATTCTGCTCCCACTTATAATGGCTTAAACTGGAAGTTGCTCCATTAAGATAATGGAGTTATTTAAGATTTATACTGCTCGTATAGAATCAGGTCCATTGTATTTGTTTTGCTTTTGTTTTATATGATGAAAAATCCCCAGAGCTGAAGAAATTGTGCCACATGGCTAAAAGACAGCCATCTAGTGCTGCAGGTTTCCATCCATTCACTTCAAATGTTTTCCCTGCATTTACTCCTGCTTCCTGTACCCTTTGCAAGTGTTTTTGTAAATGAATCCTGGGCTTCAGTATCTTTAAGCTCTGACCTACCTTTTTGGGAAGAAAAGTCTCCTCCTGATTACATAGAAAATAACAGTTTGTAGCCCCCATCATGAATATGTCACATAACCATTGTGTTCCAGTACAACATTTTACTTCCCTACACATTTCACAGATTTCTATTGTCCTCTGGAGATGGTGAGGCTAGTATAGTGAGATAAAGATAAAAGGCATCATTTGTTTGGAGTAAAATGCTCTACAGATCTTTTCAGGAAAATGTCAACCAGACTAATGTTTTCTGAAGGCTTCATTTTGCCTTGATCATACCTTAACTATAGGTTAGTGATTTTAGTTTAAAGAGTTTTAAGAAAAGTTATCTAGGAGCCAGATTATTTCTTAAAGTTGCTACATTACTTTATTTTTTAATTTTCATTTAATAACTAAGCAATTTACTACCTGATTCTCCTCATTTTATATGACTATTATCTATTTCATATCTATTAGTTTTAAATTACTGGAGCTTTGGACTGTGTTTTCCATTCTGGCCACTTGAGGGAATCAAACTGCAGCTGTGGGCCTCAATTTGTGTCCTTACACACTAAAGCAGTAAGGAAAAATATTTGTTGTCGAAAGTTTTCCAACTTTACCTCAACATTACGGACACCACAAGACACCGGCTCAGAAATAAATTACTCTCTATATATGAAACATCCAGGAAGGAAAAAAATTATTGATAAATGAGAGTCCTGGGAGTTGCTAAGTGAGGTCCCTGCATGCAATTTATGATCATGCACTCTTGGACTTCAAAATGATTAATACAGCTAATTCTCCATAGAATAAGAGCTGTTTTAGCCCAAGAGAGGACTGTACGTTATTGTTTATAGAAGCAGATAACATCAAAGTGGCCCACTGCTTGTGTTAAGCAAATACAGAATTCTGGGTCAGTGCAAATTAATCCTAAAGGAGTAAGAAAAAGTTCTTAATGACTGTTAGATCTATGCATTATCACTTTTTATACAATTGAAAATGGTAGAACTGTTAATGAGAATTACAAATTCTCACTGCTGGCTGCAGAGCACTATTAGTTGTTTATTAGCACGTGAGCCATTAATGAGTCTAACTATCTGTATATATGCAATTTGTTAATAAAAATGTAGAAGATTAGGCAACTTCTGGGGGTATTGGAACAATTTCAAAATTGTTTCACAATAAAATATGCAGCAAGTGGCAGAGTGCTTTGTACCATGAATAGCTCTGTAGAATGATAGTTTAAAAAGTGTTGTCTTCTCTCTGTGTAGAAGAGATGTTTACAATAAGAAACTGATTGTAATAACACATGAAGGCACTGTAAAAATGTGTTTTTTTTACTAACAAGTGCCTATTGTGTGGTCTTCTCCAGTTAAACAAATTGACAACTAAAGCATACAATTTTAGTTTGACTTGAAAGGAGTATATTACACTTCATTGCCTCATATTCTCACAGCCTTAACTATGAGCTTACTTAAAAATAGACTCATGCAAATACTCCATTTTTCAGTTCACTAGCCAAACCAAAAAAAAAAAAAAAAAAATTTGGATAAACCCCAAACAAACTTTTTTTTTCTCTTCGATTTCTTGGCAAAAAACAAAATTCATTTCATTTGACCCAAATTAAACATTTTGTTTCAATTTCAGGCATTTCAACTGCTTTTATTATTAAAAGCAAAGGAAATGCCCCTTCCTCGGATTTAGAGCACTTACTTGCATAACTACTTAAGTATTCATTGGGCCAGAGAAAGAGAATGAGAGGGATTCTATAGCCTGCTGAGTAGAACACTCACCTGAGAAGGGAGATATATTGGTTCCAGTCCCTGATTCAATGAATATTTAGTTGTTTAGAAAAATTAGAGTAGCTTCAACAGGAGAGTTTGAGAGAGTCCCACCCCAGATTATACTATGGCTAAGTGGTTAAGTATTCAACTGCAACATGGGAAAACACCCAAGTTTAAATCCTTGCTCCATATCAAGCAGAGTGGGAACTTGAACTTGGATTCTCCCAGGTCAGTGCTCCAACCACAAGACTATAGGCACCATTCACAACCAGACCAAAGGCTTATGTCCGCTTGTGACTTTAACTTGGAAAAAAAAATAGACCAGACTACTTAGCGAATTTGTGCTAAATTTAAGAATATATATGGCAGACCTGAAACTACATTTTTTTGAACAAACTATTTGTCTGAAAAACTTAACCCAGCTCTGTGTAAGAATGGGGTTTTATTATTTCCCTCGATGTATAATTTAGCTGCTATACTAAATGCTGGTCTAGAATATAAACTAACCTTTTTTTTTTTTTACTTTGATTTTTTTTCAGCTTCTTTCTGTGAGGAACGATAAACATTTCACCTCAGTACCTACACATTATAACTGCTCCTGTTCTACTACATCATGTGTGTTCTATATGGAATTGTTAAATAAACTGAATACACATTCTGAGGCTGTGTTAATTGGACACCCTGAATTCACTGTACAATTATTCCTGTGGAAGAATTAGTTCTTTACTTTTTATTTCATAAAGAGAGTTTCACCTACATGCCCAGACTTTTTAATGCAGTTATCATGCCCTGCCACATTAGTTGTCATTTAGCCAAGTTCAGTTTCCTGGGCTGAATCGTCACCAATGGACCCATGCACATGCATGCGCGTGAATCTTTCCTCTGCACAAGGGAAGGCGAGCTACCTCCACAACCCCATCCCTATTCCCTTCTTGCTGGCTGCAGATGCTCCTATACTGGAGATTTTGAGTGTTCTTGGGGTAGAAAAGTGGAAGTGCTGGTTTTTGTGGCACAGTTCTCTGCCGAGCTTGAGGATTTTTGTGCCCAAATCCATGTGGGATGTGGTACAGTTCGGATCTGTATTTCCTCCATCTGGGCCCCCTGCTTAGAGGGGCCAGCCAATGGCAGTGCATTGAGGGGGCCAGTGAAGCCCTTGTCATCTCAGCAGGGTGGCTGTGCCTCCAGACAGAAGGGGGCTCCTTTTCCCACAGTTTGCAAGGATCCATGGAAGTGAATCCATTGGATGTGGCTTCCAATATTAATATCTTCCCTAGGGAGAATATAGTTCCATGACAAATCAACAAAGTAAACTTCAACCTGGAATACTGGAAGCAAATGTATACACTTGTCAAATGCTTCCTACCCACAAAGCATAACAGGGAACCCATGGACTATAGTTCCATGAAAAATCAGCAAAGTAAACAAAGCAACTTTTCTTCTCTCTGTGCCCCCTCCCACCTATTTTTGCTTGGATGTCCCGCAATTACACCAGTGCAAATCCAGAGTAACTCCGTTGATTGAAATGGAGTTAGCCTGGATTTGCACTGCTGTAGCCGATTGCAGAATTTGTCCAATTTCATTCTTTAGAAACACTTTTGTAGTCAGCTATCATGCCCTCTGCTCCTGTCATCACTTAGCCAAAGTATTCATATTTAGTTCTTTTAATCTTTTCACATAAGTCAGTCCCTCCTGCCCTTTAATTACTGTTGATGTTTTTCTCTGAACTCTCTCCAGTTTGTCTAAATTTTCTGGCAATGATGTGCTCAGAACTGAACACAGTATAATAGATACGTAGAGTAAACCTATATCTTTAGATATTTAGTAAATATTATATAGTGGAGCTATTTTTCTAAACCTATATAAAAAGGTATACCTTCCAATTTTTCATTTGTAGATAAAACTTTGAAAAGCTTCACCATCTACCCTAGTTCCTAGGGGAGCTAGCATAAGAAACTTCTTTAGAGAAATGCAAAGTGTTTACATTTTGTATGTGCAAAAGTGCTTCTTTAAATCTAGTGCTGGTCCAGTGCACCAATTTATTAAAATATAATACAGAATTTCTTAGTGCACAGTTCGAACCCTCTTCAGCTTCATATTGGTCATTTTCAATCCAGCTGGCCACTTTGATAGCTTTCACAATTCAGAGGTTTATAGTGACTGTAAATCTATTAAGCTACAATTTGCACATAATAAAATGAAACAGCAAGTAGTTAAACGAAAGCTCATTTCTAAGCTGGAGAACATTTTCCAGGAAAAGTCACTGAGACTGCATTTGCTACTGCTGCCGTCCTTTGAGAAATTCAATCATGCTGATTGAGGAAACCTGGAGAGAGTTGGCTGTTCCTTCCTCCAGTTCATAATTGCCCTGTAGACCATTTAATCATCTATAGATGAAACAAAGCCTGTGCTGTAGAGTACCGGAAGCAAAGGTATGCACTTATCAAATGCTTCCTACCCACGAAGCATAACCAGGAACCCATCTCTGTGTTTCAGAACAGCCCTGCTGTCAAACTAGGGAGCTGAAAGCAGACTGGCTCTTCCTGTTGTCACTAAGGTGGCCTTCCTGAATTCCTTTATTTTATTACAATAAAATATGCGCAGCTAATTTTTCAGGAACGAAGTTCAGAGCAGAGAATGAAGGTCTATCTGCCAGTGAATGCAGACAGGCATCGAAACACCCGCCAAGACAAGAGCTGTTTGATGCTGACTTGACAAGCAGAGATAAGCACTGAAAGTTAAATAAGAAGAACAAGGGTTTACTGGCTACTGCAAAACAAATTTCTCTGTCATTTTTAAGATGATACTTTCTATATCCCCTGCTCTGTGCTTAGCAATGTGTTTTGTATCCCCATATTACTGGATGACCAGCTGGCTACCCCAGCCTAGTAGATCAATGGTCTGGTCAGAAACCACATGCCCAGGTTCATTTCTGGGCAAGAAAGACAACCTGGCAAGTGAAGGCACGGAGAGCTAGAAAACCTGATCCATCATACTAATTGCTTTGGAATATTAGCCTTTAGTTGAGATTTGAAATCCTTTTCCTCCTGAATATAGGCAATTTGCCCAACAGCTTAGCCACTATACATAACCATGTAAAGCTTGACATGTTGCCCTCAAATCCTAGCTCATATTTTCTGGGACACTTTGGCAGAATGCAGTATTTAAAATAGAGTCACAATAATGGCTACTATTGTTAGGAGATTTAAAGATTTTTTTTTCCCTTTAAAGCTTTTGTCAGTCAGAATTTTTATACGGAATTTTAATTCACAAAAACACTGCTGACTAATGTGTGCCAATTAAGTTCAATTCATTGAATCAACAGTTTCCTGTTACCTGTTCCTTCAGGTAGAACAGTGGCTGATACCCCTGCCCTTTCCCAGGCTTCTGTGCAAGGACCTTTCCTGCCTGAAAACAGTAGGGACACCTGTTTTCTGAGCAGGGAAGGCTAGCACCTGAAATCTTAGGAATGGGCCTGCTATTGAAAAAAGGGTGCTCGATAAGGCAGTCACTGTGATAGGCAGCGGAAATTTGATAATGAAAGGAGATGCTTAATAGATTAATCTGGTGCGATTTGCCAAAACACAGGGTTTTCTGGAAGATTATCCACACTCGCAATAGGAAGCCCTTTGTTTTGTAAAAATCCCCACTTATCATTGTATTCTTTATCTCAATAAGAAACATAATGGTTTACTTGTTTACATGCATGGCAGATATATTCGGAGCTGGGCTTAGGAACTGTGAACTCCCTTTCATTTGAAAGGTTTCCAGCATGCAGGTTATTAGCTGAGGGGGAACAAGCAGTTGGACACACATAAAATTTAAATCTGCCTTGCTTAGATTGGCAAAAATGAATGTTATTTCATCCACTGGGAAAATGTTTTACTTCCTGCTCAAATACTTCTGGAAGAAAATCACAAGCTCATTTGCAGCCATCATATATGTATGTATATATATATATATTAGAGTTAAGTGGTATGTCTAGAGAAACATTTGTTACTGTATACCAGTTATTTTCCATTAATAATAATTATTTTATTAGCTTGTATTTACTTTTTCTTCTTTTACTATAAAATGTGACTGATGGCCTTACATTATTTACACTGAATGTATGGCTAGAATATAGCCCTTGAGGTACCCTGGCTAGAACTACTTTGGTTTTCTGGAACTGATTTTTAAATACCTTACACATCCGGGACTGCAGAACTACCAAAGCACTGTGTTCCTGAACTCAGAAAATAAACAAAAATTACCATGTTAGAAAACAGTTTTATTAAAGCTCTTTTTAGCAATCTTATATAAACATTTTTCATATCATGCACTATTGAACTTACTATATACACCGTATCCACACTGTACTAATGTGTAATGTTCAGAGAATACATACTATTAAAGAGGTTTCTTAACTCAGTCAGTGTAGTGTGTTAACTTTCTCTGCTCTCAGCCAATTGTGTATACTTTAGTATTGTGAGTGCGATGGGCTTTAAAGTTACTATGAAAGCAGTTAGTTACCAACTCTGAATAAATAAAGGATGGGGTCACTTGAAACAAGACAAAAAGAAGAGAGAACACTACTAAACAATCTTCTGTCCCTATTGCCACAGAATTAGTGCTGTTGACCTACATCAGCAGCTACATAGCAGCAGCAGCAGCAACAACCACTATAGAAAGGAAGGAATTGAAATTACAAATGAGGCAAATGGGGATGGAAATCTGATAAACCCATCAAAAAGAATGGATCTCAAAAGAATTGTCTGTCTAGACCAGTGGTCGGCTACAGACAAAAGTCAGTGGCTTATGCAACTGGATTCAGTGTAATGAAAAATTACCATCAAGTAATACTTGGCACCATAAGAGGGATTTTATTTTACTTTAGAACATAGTTTATGGTTTATGAAGACATTAGAAATCTACTTTGTTTTCTTCTGCCATGTTTGTAGTTTACATTTCCGATTTTACAATGTTTCAGGCACATATTAGACTTTTTTTTTTGTCCACTCCAAACCTTCATACAATACAAACAATCCTACATAGTCAATACTCAACAGAAACTCCCATGCTCTTGCAGCGACTTTAGGATTTGGTGCATGATTTGTGCAAAATCATGATGATTCTTGCAAAATATGACTAAATGCTTTGATTCTGCAATTTAAATTCAGTAGAGCTACACACCAGGGCAAGTGTGTCCATGCAATTCAGATTGCAGGATCTACACCTAAGGTAATTCCCAACTTCTAATGGAGGTTTTGCACAGGATTATGAATTAGCATGGTGCTCTTTGTTAATATGGTTACTTAATGCCTAATTCTGTCACTCTTCTTCACAATGATTAGTACTTTGTGCCAAAAGCAGACAGACTGCAATCAATGGGACTACTTGCTGAGTATGAAACTAATCAATGTAAGAATGGAAGAACTGAGCCCTTAACTGAGGCCCTAAGAGGCAATGAAGCTTCTTAACACACTCATTTGCAAATATGTCTTTCCTTAACACATTTATTGAAACGATTATATTTCAAGTGCTTTTCCTATGTTCATCTAATTTATGCTAATGATTAAAACACTTTCAGCAAAGCTGAGATAATGAAGCATTTCAGCATCTTGCTTCTATTACAAAAATGAAACCCATTTCTAATTAGAGTACATTTGATCAGCCTCCTGGTTCAAACTACTGTCACTCATTCTCTTATCTTGAATGTAGCAGCATAGATTTCCAACAGGTTGACTTATTTCTTTAAGGAACACATCACACTCCTTTATGTTTGCCAATGGAAATGTATGGCTGCAGCACCAGACTTAAAAACCATGGTGTTTTGATGTTAAAGCACCATGAACGAGCAGGATTCCTCACTATAAAGCACCTTCATGGTTAATTAAGTTTCTGAACACACACTTATAGAAGACCTTGTGTCTCTGTAGTGCAGTAACTCAGTCCCAGGGATAAACTTGGTAATTAAATTTGCATGTTGGACTTGGAATGTTTTCACTTCATCAAATAACTCTTTTTCTTAAAGTCCTGTATGTTACTAAGGGATATGTGGGAGGCAGACAATTTTTTGCTTCTGGAAAACAAAAAACTATCAAAAAGAAAAATGAATTTACATACAGTCACACGGCTTATACTTCATGGAAAACTCAATAAAAAAAGGTGACCCCGAATGGTTACTAGACTAAAACCCAGGGGGCTTACTGTATGGAAGACGAGTTACTCCTGATTCAAGCAGCTGTAAATGTATGAGCAGATTTCCAATTCAAAATCCTCCTGGCCCATAGGGGAGCATTTCAGGTTCAGTGGCTGCTCCTTCTTTACGAAGGCTTTGTCTACACTAGCACTTTTGTCGGGAAAACTTGTCAAGGGTGTGAAAAAAACCGCACACCCCCGAGTGACATAAGTTTCACCACCAAAAGTGCCGCTGTGGACAACACTCTCCCACCGACATAGCTACTGCTGCTGGGGTGGTTTAATTATGCCTGCGGGAGACCTTTCTCCCACCAGCATAGAGTGGCTACATGGGAGACCTTACAGCTGTGTTGCTGTAAGGTCTGAAGTGTAGACATAGCCCAAGACAAGGGGTTTCTACTATGTCTATCAGTCATGGGAAACATGCAGCACAGACACTGTCCTCCTCACTCCATACATGTGACTCATTGTACAAGTGGAGGATTATGAGATCAGCTGAGCAGAACTCTAAGAAACCAATATTCTGTTTTTTATAAATATCCCTAGCAGCAGTAAAAGAGTTCCATTTAACTACAACTCATAAAGGCAAGCAACTGAACAGTGACACAATATACAAGTGCTTATATACAAATGCTAGATGTCAAAATACTAAGTTGGGTGAACTACAGTGCCTGGTATTGAATGAGGATATTTATGTAATATGCATTGCAGAAAATTGGTGGAATGAGGATAATCAATGGGACACAGTAATACCAGGTTACAAAATATATAGGAATGACAGAGTAGGTCACACTGGTGGGGGACTACCCTGTTTCCCCGAAAATAAGACAGTGTCTTATATTAATTTTTGCTCCCAAAGATGCGCTAGGTCTTATTTTCAGGGGATGTCTTATTTTTCAGAAATGAAAAATGCCTTATTATCGGTGGATGCCTTATTATCGGGGAGGTCTTATTATCGGGGGGATGCCTTATATTACAACGAGAGGCAAAACTGTAAGTAGGCCTTATTTTCGGAGGATGTCTTATTTTCGGGGAAACAGGGTAGCACTATATGTGAAAGAAAGCATAGAGTCAAATAAGTAAAAATCTTACATGAATCAAATTGCACCATAGAATCTCTATGGATAGAAATTCCACACTTGAACAATGAGAGTATGGCAGTAGGAATATACTACCGACCACCTGAGCAGGCTAGTGATGGTGATTGTGAAATGCTCATGGAAATTAAAGAGGTTACAAAGGCAGAAAATGCAATAATAATGGGGGATTTGAGTTATGCTCATATTGACTGGGTATATGTCATCTCAGGAAGGAATGCAAAGATAAAATTTCTAGACACCATTAATGATGGCTTCTTAGAGAAGCTAGTCCTGGAACCCACAAGAGGAGAGGCAATTCTTGGTTTAGTCCTAAGTGGTGCGCAGGATCTGGTCAAAGAGGTGAATACAGCTGAACTGCTTAGTAATAGGTTTCAGAGTGGTAGCTGTGTTAGTCTGTATCAGCAAAAACAACAAGGAGTCCTTATTTGTGCATAAGCTTCTAGCCTACGAAAGCTTATTCCTAAATAAATTTGTTAGTCTCTAAGGTGCCATAAGGACTCCTCGTTGTTTTTGCTTAGTAATAGCGACCATAATGCAATTAAATGTAACGTCCTTGTAGGGAGAAAAATGCCAAAGAAACCCACCACTGTAGCATTTAACTTCAAAAAGGGGAACTACACAAAAATGAGGAAGCTAGGTAAACAGAAATAAGGAACAATCACAGAGGCTGAAATGCCTACAAACTGCATGGAGACTATTTAAAAACACCATCACAGAGGCTCAAGCTAAATGTATACCCCAAATAGAAAAAAGCAGTAAGAGGACCAAAAATGCCAACTGAAGGGTTGACTGGAGGGTAGTTAATGTAATGCTGAATTTTTTAAAAGCCTCCAGTAGTGATCCTGGCAATTACACGCTAATAAGCCTAACTTCAGTAGCAGGCAAACTGGTTGAAACTAGCGCTGTCAAGCGATTAAAAAAATTAATCGTGATTAATTATGCAATTAAAAAAAGAAATCATGATTAATTGCACTGTTAAACAATAATAAAATACCATTTATTTAAATATTTTTGGATGTTTTCTACATTTTCAAATATATTGATTTCAATTACAATACAGAATACAAAGTGTACAGTGCTCACTTTATATTTATTTTTTATTACAAGTATTTGCATTGTAAAAAATGAGAAGAAATAATATTTTTCAATTCACCTAATACAAGTACTGTAGTGCAATCTCTTTATCAAGAAAGTTGAACTTACAAATGTAAAATTATGTGCAAAAAAACTGCATTCAAAAATAAAACAATGTAAAATTTTAGAGCCTGCAAGTCCACTCAATCCTACTTCTTGTTCAGCCAATCGCTCAGACAAACAAGTTTGTTTACATTTACAGAAGATAGTGCTGCCCACTTCTTGCTTACAATGTCACCTGAAAGTGAGAACAGGCATTCTCATGGTACTGTTGTAGCCGCAGTTGCAAGATATTTATGTGCCAGATGCATTAAAGATTCATATGTCCCTTCATGCTTCAACCACTATTCCTGATTCTTAAACCTTGGGTCGAGTGCTGTAGCTATCTTTAGAAATCTCACATTGGTACCTTCTTTGCGTTTTGTGAAATCTGCAGTGAAAGTGTTCTTAAAATGAACAACATGTGCTGGGTCATCATCCGAGACTGCTATAATATGAAATATAAGGCAGAATGTGGGTAAAACAGAGCAAGGAACATACTATTCTCCCCCAAGGAGTTCAGTCACAAATTTAATTAATGTATTATTTTTTTAACAAGCGTCATCAACATGGAAGCATGTCCTCTGGAATGGTGGCCGAAGCATGAAGGGGCATACAAATAGCATATCTGGCATGTAAATACCTTGCAATGACAGCTACAAAAGTGCCATGCAAATGCCTGTTTTCACTTTCTGGTGACATTGTAAATAAGAAGAGGGCAGCATTATCTCCTGTAAATGTAAACAAACTTGTTTGTCTGAGTGATTGGCTGAATAAAGAGTAGGACTGAGTGGACTTGTAGGCTCTGAAGTTTTACATTGTTTTGTTTTTCAGTGCAGTTATGAAAAAAATCTACATTTATAAGTTGAACTTTCATGGCAAAGATTGCACTACATTACTTATATGAGGTGAATTGAAAAATACTATTTATTTTGTTTACAAATATTTGCACTGTAAAAATGATAATCAAAAATAATATACACTTTGATTTCAATTACAACACAGAATAGAATATATATGAAAATGTAGAAAAACATCAAAATATTTAATACATTTCAATTGGTATTCTATTCTTTAACAGTGCGAATAAAACTGTTATTAATCGTGATAAATTTTTTAATCACTATTAATTTTGTTGTATTAATTGCATGAGTTAACTGTGATTAATCGACAGTCCTAGCTGAAACTATAGTAAAGAACAAACTTATCAGACACATCAGTGAACATGATTTGTTGGGGAAGAGTCAGATTTTGTAAAAGGAAATCATGCCTCACCAATCTATTAGAATTATTTTAGGGACTCAGCAAGCATGTGGACAAGAGTGATCCAGTGGATATAATGTACTTGGACTTTCAGAAATCCTTTGACAAGGTCCCTCAACAAAGGCTCTTAAGCAAAGTAAGTAGTCATGGGATAAGAGGGAAGGTCAGTCATGAATCAGTAACTGGTTAATAGATAGGAAACAAAGGGTAGAAATAAATGGTCAGTTTTCACACTGGACAGAGGTAAACAGCAAGGTCCCCAAAAAGATCTGTACTGGGACATGTGCTGATCAACATATTCATAAGCAAACTGTTAAAGGGGGTGAAGAGTGAGGGGGCAAAACCAGCAAACAATACAAGATTACACAAGATAGTGGTCCACAGCTGAATGTGAAGAATTTCAAAGGGATCTCACTAAACTGGGTGACTGGGCAACAAACTGACGTATGAAATTCAATGCTGATAAACACAGGGTACTGCATGTTCAAAAAAAATAATCCCAACTATACATATAAAATGATGGGGTCTAAATTAGCTGTTACCACTCAAGAAAGAGATCTTGGAGTCATTGTGGATACTTCTCTGAAAATATCCATTCACTGTGTAGCAGCACTCAGAAAAGCTAATAGACTGTTAGGAACCATTAGGAAAGGGATAGATAATAAGACAGAAAATATCATAATGCCATATATAAATCCATGGTACACCCACACCTGGAATACTGCAAGCAGTTCTGGTCACCCCATCTCAAAAAATATATATATTAGAATTGGAAAAGGTACAGAGAAGGGCAACAAAATGATTAGGGGGTATGGTACAACTTCCATACAAGAAGAAATTAAAAAGACTGGGACTGTTCAGTTTAGAAAAGAGACAACTAAGGGGGACTTTGATAGAGATTATTTAGCCCTTCACATAACTAAGGCTCCATGTTTGTTACAGAGGTCACAGATTCCGTGACTTCTGCAGCAGCTGGTGTGCCTGGCCCGGGGGCCACCCAAGCAGCTCAGGCAGCCCCTGGGCCAGTCGCACCAGCTGCTGCTGGGGCAGTCTCGCTCCTACCCCCATCCCCCAGCAACAGGAGCTTGGGCTCAGAGCTGGGGGTTGGGGTGTGGGGCAGTACTTACCTGAGGGGGTTTCCCCGGAAGGATGACAGGAACTCCCCTCCCTCAATTCCCAGATCCACGTGCTGCCCAGATCCACGGTGCCCACAGGCACCACCCCTGCAGCTCCCATTGGCCGTGGTTCCCAGCCAATGGGAGCTGCAGAACCAGGGCTCGGGGTGGAGCGGAGGCAGCACATGGAGCTAGGAGCCGGATAGGGAGTCTGCCCCAGCCCTGCCAACCCTCCTCCCCCAGCACCTGCGGCACTCCCCTGGGCCACGTCCCCACCAGAGCACCCATGGCACCCCCCCTGGGTCAGGCTCCCCTCCGAGCACCCCCGGCATTCCCCAGGCCACACCCACCCCGAGTACCCACGGTATCCCCTGGGCCATCCCCCTGAGCCGCCCCCCTCCCAAGTTTTAGTGAGGGATATATAGTAAAAGTCAGGACAGGTAACGGGCCATGAATTTTTGTTTACTGCCCATGACCTGTCCGTGACTTTTACTAAAAATACCTGTGACTAAAATGTAGCCTTACACATAACACAAGAACTAGAAGTCACACAATGAAATTAATAGGCAGCAGATTTTAAACAAACAAAAGGAAGTACTTTTTCACATGATACCCAGTCAACCTGTGGAACTCATTGCCAGGGGATGTTGTGAAGACCAAAGGTAATAAAAAAAGAACTAGATAAGTTCATGGAGGATAGGTCCATCATTGACTATTAGCCAAGATGGTCAGGGACGCAACCCCATGGTCCAGGTATTCCTAATACCGCCAACTGCCAGAAGTTGGGACTTTATAACAAAGGATAAATCATTTGAAATTGCCTTGTTTTGTTTATTCTCTCTGAAGCATCTAGCATTGGCCACTCTCAGAAGACAGGATACTACTTTAGATGGCCTATTAGGCTGACCCAGTATGGCTGATCTTAATTTTTCTTTAAAATTAAGATAATTACTGGAAAACATGATACATATATTGACAAAGCTACTCAAGTTCTGGCATATCTATAGATATTGACATATACCCTCTATTCCCAATCCACTGCTACACAGACACACATGTAAATAGGAAAGTGATTCTGCATCCTGACTGAAAGGAGTCCTATGAAAAGTCCATCTGAACAACCTCAGAAGGACTGGTAAAAATCCACAATACCCAGTGAACTTTGCAGGATTGAGAGCTAAAATGCATAGTGCTCAGGGACCATGACTTGGGGCAGGTGTCAATATATGCATAGCCCTGCAAACTACTACCCTGATGGCTTGCAGATCTTCAGTTATATTTTTCCATGTTACATTTTGTTTAATGGAGGATCTGTGAAAAGCTCTGTTTTCGACTTTTCAGAGGGGACACAATAGATTCAGCTTCTCCCATCGTATGTAACAGCTGTAGAGTGGATTTTTGTGCTGTTTTTTATGGTGTGCACATATTACACAGCTAGCCAGAATTTAGCCCATAATGTGTTTTTAAAAGCTTTCCATTAGATGTCTGATACTCTGAGTTCATTTTTTGAAATAAGAATGTTATAGTTTTACTAAGAAGAAAAAGGGAGGCAAATACTATTATGGACATTTATTATAATTTTATACACAGAAAATAAGGGACACATTAGCTTATAAACTCCCTGAGTCCTTCCATAGCCTCCACCATAAACTTTAAAGCAAACCAGAACATTTACTCTTTTCAGTGCTTCGGGTATTTTAAAAAGAAAGGCACAGATTTTTGGCAGCTGAAAATAGCAGCCTTTCCAGTCAAACAAAAGAATTATTGTTTCTGGTGGTGGCCCAAAGGATTAAATACTATGTAAAAAGCAGCATACTTTTGTGTACCTTAATCACAGCAAAACTAAAGGCTGTGTTCCAGTTTTGTCCTCCTTTATACATCCATTGTCTCTTCTTCTTTTTATGCTTCCTCTTTCCTCTCCCTAACACCAGAAGAGGGCACTTTACACAACATCCTGTCCCTCTCATATTGTCCATATGTACCTAGCAAATGCAATTGGAGCAAAATGTTGGCAGACATATACATTAGTGTGGTTTTCCGATAGAGAGTCATAGATTCTACAGTCAGAAGAAACTACTCTAATAATCTAGTCTGACTTCCTGAATAACAATGAAATTGGCCAGAGAGACTGGGGTGCTGTATTTGCAGAAAAGCAATACATCGGCCACATTATTTTGTCCTTCCTTGCTTGCTTTCTGCTGTTTGTTATTTACTATGGGTCCCTCTGCCCACTACTCACCCTCCCCTATACAGAATGAATGGTATTCATATTTTGAAAGCTCCCCTATCAGTGAAGGTATTCATTGAGGAGCCTAATTCCACCCCCACAAATCCCCTGTCTAAGATTGCTATTAGAAATGGAGATCACACAGATAGCAGAAGGATCCCAAGTGTCTTCTTTCCTTCCAGTCCAAATAAAGGATCCATTCCAATGCATGAGGTGGATATTCTTGACTTCATCCCCACCACCCACACACAACATAATTAAAAGTGATTTAAAATAATATGGTTTTGAAAAACATATGTTAGAGGCCAAACTGTTTTTAAGAACTACATTTTATTTTCCATTTAAAAATAAGAAAAGCACTGGTAAATTTTAGGATTAAGAGTATTTATTTTAAAGCCATGTGTATTTGTCAGCTTGTTGCACTTAAATTATATGGTTTAGTATAAATGTGGCTGAGTAAATAAGAGTATAATAATCATAGAGTATGTGTATCTGAATATATACAGAGTCTAGTTTAGGGGAATTTCACGGTATTTCTAAATGACTGAATAATTTCTCCATTATTGTCAACATTTTTGCAGGCAGTTTAAGGATAGGTTTATCTCTGTTATCTGGTAAATATCCAGGAATAAAACTATCTCCTTTGTATGATTGTGATAGGAGAACCACATTTTGTCACTTTCTCATTTAAATAATGAGAACATCATAATTAGAGGTGATCAGAAAATTTTGGCAACTGCATGTTGGATAGACTTGAGGGATTTAATGAGAGAATCCAGGAGGCCAGAGAAAAGGATGTTGTCAGGGATGGATATGTAGACCCAGTAGTCATCAGGGAAACGTGGTCTAGATGAAATTATTGTTAGGTGGGTGCACAACTGATTGAAAGACTGTACTCAAAAAGTAGTTATCAGTGCTTTGCTGTCAAACTGGGAGGGCATATCTAGTGGGGTTCCACAGAGGTCAGTCCTGGTTCAGTACTAGTCAACATTTTTATTTATGACTTAATAATGGAGTGGAGAGTATATTTATAAAATTTCTAGATGACACAAGCTAGGAGGGGTTCCAAGCACTTTGGAGAACAGGATTAGAATTCATAACAACTGTGACAAATTAGAGAATTGGTCTGAAGTCAACACGATGAAATTCAATAAGTATTACACTTAGGATGGAAAAATCAGGTGAACAGCTACAAAATGGGAATAATTGACTATGTGGTAGTAGTGTTCAAAAGGGATTTATAGTAGATCACAAACTGAATATGAGTCAATAATGTCATGCCGTTGTGAAAAAGGCTAATAACATTCTGGGGTGTATTAACAGAAGTGTTGTATGTAAGACATGGAAGGCAATTGTCCCATTCAACTCAGCACTGGTGAGGCCTCAGCAAAACTTTAGGAAATATGTGGATAAATTGGAAAGAGTCCAGAGGAGAGCAGCAAAACTGATAAAAAGTTTAGAAAACCTGATCTATGAGGAAAAGTTAAAAAAAACTGGGCCTGTTTAGTCTTGAAAACAGAAGACTGAGAGGGGACCTGATAACAGATATGATATGGGCTGTTCAAATATGTTAAGGACTGTTATAAAGAGGATGGTGATCACTTGTTCTCCATGGCCACTGAAAGTAGGACAAAAAGTAATGGGCTTAACCTGCAGCAAGAGAGATTTAGGTTAGATATTAGGAAAAACGTTCTAACTCTAAGGGTAGTTAAGGTCTGAAATAGGCTTCCAAGGGAGGCTGTGGAATCCCCGTCATTGGAGGTTTTTGAGAACAGGTGGGACAAACTGCCATCAAAGATAGTCTAGGTATACTTTGTTCTGCCTCAGAGTAGGGGGCTGGATTTGATGCCTGCTCGAGATTCCTTCCAGCCCTACATTTCTTTGGTTCTTTGGACACTGAGAGAAAGCAGCAGAGAAACTTCTTAAGGAGAGGAGAATGTAAGAAAAGAACTAACTGAGCATAGCCCCCAAAACAGTCATAACCGGAAAACCAAGGAGGAAGCAATCAATAGTGTCAAAAGCAGCAGATAAATTGAGAAGGACGTTGATGGAGAAGAAGGAGGAAATAATTCAAAGGCAGGTCATTACTGCATTCAATGAAAGCAGTCATGGTGGACTCATGTAGGAGGAAGCCAGAGTGCAGAGAAGAGGAAGCTAAGTTAGCAGGGGTGGTCAGCACATTCAAGGACCTGGAAGTGAGATGAAGAGAAGGGAGACGGAGTAGATGAAGATGCAGGAGGAGTCCCTTCACAAATTCTGGACATGACCAATTCTACCCCCACCCCTAGATATAATCTCTTCCCCATAGCACGTACACCTCTACCCCAATATAACGCTGTCCTTAGGAGCCAAAAAATCTTACCGCGTTATAGGTGAAACCGCGTTATATCGAACTTCCTTTGATCTGCTGGAGTGCGCAGCCCCGCCCCTCCCCCGGAGCGCTGCTTTACCGCGTTATATACAAATTCATGTTATATCGGGTCGCGTTATATCGGGGTAGAGGTGTATAGCATATGTTGGGATGGTTATGGAGAGAAAACTGAACATTGTTTCTTAGGTCATACAACAAAGAGCACCAACCCCAAGACATCACAGAGAGCCCTAGTTCATTTGAACCCACCCCAGGTGAAGAAGGAATCCACCACAAGTGTGCAGTAGGCAAGGGCCATTGTGATATGCTCAGTCCGAGTTCCCTGTGATGTATGTTCCTGGCCCTTCGAGGCCCACTGCTGGTGGCTCCGTGGTCCTCCTACTCCCCACTCCAGGAAGATGCTGCAAAGGTGGGTCCTCCAGGCAGGGCTGGTGCAAGAATGTTTTGCGCCCTAGGTGAAACTTCCACCTTGCGCCCTCCCCACAACCCGAGCCCTGCGGCAGCTCCCCACCCCCGCCCTGAGGCACCCCCCCCCAGTGACAGCTCCCCCCCCCACCCAGGGAGCCGTGCGGCAGCTCCACACCCCAGCTCACCTCTGCTCCGCCTCCTCCCCGAGCACGCCATCGCTGCTTCACATCTCCCGCCTCCCAGGCTGGTGGCGCCAATCAGCTGTTTGGCGCCGCAAGCCTGGGAGGGAGAGAAGCAGAGCGGGGCGGCGTGCTCAGGGGAGGAAGCGGAGCAGAGGTGAACTGAGGCGGGGAGTTCCCCTGCGTGTCGCCCCCCCCTTACTTGCTGCAGGCAGCCCTCCTCGTACCTCCGCCCTCCGGCCCCCTCTACCTAAATGCTGAAGATCCGGCCGCTGCGGTTGCCGCCGAAGAAAATGCCACCCCCAAAATGCTAGCGCCCTAGGCGACCTCCTAGGTCGCCTAATAGGTTGCACCGGCCCTGCCTCCGGGCCTGCCTAGAGAGGCCTTGTGGAAGCAGCCTGTCAGAGTCCAGCAGGCTCAGATAAAAGGAGCTGCAGGGTGTTAGCAGGTCAGCTCCTGGCTGGAGTCAGAGGTCCAAAGAAGGGGGCTCTGCTCTGGATGAAGGAGCTTGGTGGGCTGCATTTGCTAAAACTAGGATCAAGAGGACCTGAGAGCTCTAGCCCTAAGGTAATGGGCAGAGGTAAAGAGACCAACTGGGAAGAGGCCCAGGGAATGTCACAACAACCAGTTAAAGGAAGGGATACGTAGTGCACACATTCTGTGTTGAAGAGTATGAATGGCATGATCCAATGACCCTATAAAGTAACTAATGTTAGATACATTGGTGTGAAAATACCACAGTACTTATTTAAATTAAATGCCTTTAGGGAAAGAACCATAACTAGAATATCAAATATTACCATTGGTTGAGAAGTGATAAATCATCTAAGTATTGAAGTACATAAACATGGGACTCAATTTCCTGGAAAAAAAAATATTTTTTTCATGTTTGGATTTTTCCATGCCTTTACCTTATAGGTCACATAATTCTTAATTATATTTCTTGTAAAGCCACTAACAGCCATACACTTAATTATTCTTATATAGATATATATATTTATCCCATGGTAAGTGCTGGCATGCTGTATGGTTTCCTTTGACAACCAAATGGTGTTGAACTTGGAATGTGTGCATATACAGGGCTTCAGCTTGACAGTGTTTATGATATCAAAAAAGGATAAACACCAGGCAAGTGAAAGTCACATGTGGGATTAAAAAACTTCCCACTGTGTAGATTGTTATGCTCAGCCAGATCCTGAGCTACTGTGGCTGGGGACAGCTCTAGTGAAGTTTAAAGATGTTACATCCATTTACACCCGGTGAGAATCTTGTCCTATATCTTTACTGGCACTAATTGATTTGTATTTATGACTTGATGTCCATTGCAATCTTAAGATCTTCACAAATACCTGTAATAGAAATTCTCAATTAAGTATATTTGTGTCAAGCTAACATTTAAAGTAACTCTGTGAACCCAGAATGTTTGAGTGAAATCCTGGCCCTATTGAAATTAATGGGAGTTTTGCCACTAATTTTAGTGGCATCAGGATTTCACTCAAGCATTCTGGATTCACAGAGTTGCTTTAAATGTTAGCCCAGCACAGGTATTATTAATTGAGAATTTCTATTACAATGTGACAGGGAGGGGAGTGCCCATCCAGAGTACCCCAGCCTTCAAGCTGTCCTCTGTCTCAAGACACTGAGGCCTAGTCGATAAAATCACTAGGGTCCCCCTTGTCAGCAGGGTGGTGAGACTTAGTGGCCTGAGCCAATAGGATTGCCCTGAGCTGCAGGGCAACAAGGCTTAGTGGCCAGAGTCAATAATTTTGTCTGGATCCACATGGCGGGAAGGCCTAGTGGCCAAAGTCCATAGGTTCGCCCTGATCCGAAGGACGGGAAGGCCTAGTAGCCAGAGTCAATAGGTTCACCCTGATCCGCAGGGTGGAAAGACCTAGTGGCCTGAGTTAATAGGTTCACCCTGATCTGCAAGGCGGTATGGTCTAACGGTCAGAGTGGGGTTTGGGCCACATCCCAGGGGTGGGTAGCAGGCCCTTCCTGCTTCACCAGCTCCCAGCCCATGGCCCTGGTAGTGGTGATTGGTAGTGGCCCCTCCACTTGGGTTGTGCTGCTTCAGGGGGCTCTGACCTCCAAGTGGTATCCCCAGGTACCTGGGCATCACCCCTTAGACCAGGGTACAATGGAATTAGATTTTTAAATCAAAATATGGACCCTGGATTTCAGAAAAGCAGACTTCGACTCCCTTAGGGATCCCCTGGGAGGCTAATATGAGGAGGCAAGGAGTCCAGGAGAGCTGGCTGCATTTTAAAGAAGCCTTATTGAGGGTGCAGGAATAAACCATCCCGATGTGCAGAAGGAATAGCAAATATGGCAGGCAAACAGCTTGGCTTAACAGTGAAATCTTCGGTGAGCTTAAACTCAAAAAGGAAGCTTACAAGAAGTGTAAGCTTCAGATGACTTCAGACAGATGACTAGGGCGAAGTATAAGAATATTGCTAAAGCATGCAGGGGTGTAATCAGGAAGGCCAAAGCACAATTGGAGTTGCAGCTAGCAAGGGATATGAAGGGTAACAAGTAGGGTTTCTACAGGTATGTTAGCAACAAGAAGGGACTCATTGTCACTCCAAAGTTAGTAATATGGAAGTAAATAACATAAAGGTAATGCCCAAAATGCCTTGATCTTTTTTTTTAAATGAATTACAATGTATCCAGGGAGGAGTATAAAAATATTGCTCAGGCATGCAGGAGTGAAATCAGGAAGGCCAAATCACACTTGGAGTTGCAGTTAGCAAGAGATATTAAGAGTAACAAGAAGGGTTTCTTCAGGTATGTTAGCAATAAGAAGAAAATCAAGGAAAGTGTGGGCCCCTTACTGAATGAGGGAGGCAACCTAGTGACCGAGGATGTGGAAAAAGCTAATGTACTCAATGATTTTTTTGCCTCTGTCTTCACGAACAAGGTCAGCTCCCAGACTGCTGCACTGGGCAGTACAGTATGAGGAGAAGGTGGCCAGCCCTCTGTGGAGAAAGAAGTGGTTCGGGACTATTTAGAAAAACTGGACGTGCACAAGTCCATGGGGCCGGATGCGCTGCATCCAAGGGTGCTAAAGGAGTTGGCGGGTGAGATTGCAGAGCCATTAGCCATTATTTTTGAAAACTCATGGCGATCGGGGGAGGTCCCGGATGACTAGAAAAAGGCTAATGTAGTGCCCATCTCTAAAAAAGGGAAGAAGGAGGATCCGGAGAACTACAGGCCAGTCAGCCTCACCTCAGTCCCTGGAAAAATCATGGAGCAGGTCCTCAAGGAATCAATTATGAAACATTTAGAGGAGAGGAAAGTGATCAGGAACAGTCAGCATGGATTCACGAAGGGGAAGTCGTGCCTGACTAACCTAATTGCCTTCTATGATGAGATAACTGGCTCTGTGGATGAGGGGAAAGCAGTGGATGTGTTATTCCTTGACTTTAGCAAAGCTTTTGATACGGTCTCCCACAGTATTCTTGCCGCCAAGTTAAAGAAGTATGGGCTGGATGAATGGACTGTAAGGTGGATAGAAAGCTGGCTAGATCGTCGGGCTCAACGGGTAGTGATCAATGGCTCCATGTCTAGTTGGCAGCCGGTTTCAAGCGGAGTGCCCCAAGGGTCGGTCCTGGGGCCGGTTTTGTTTAATATCTTTATTAATGATCTGGAGGATGGTGTGGACTGCACTCTCAGCAAGTTTGCAGATGACACTAAACTAGGAGGCGTGGTAGATACACTAGAGGGTAGGGATCGGATACAGAGGGACCTAGACAAATTAGAGGATTGGGCCAAAAAAAACCTGATGAGGTTCAACAAGGACAAGTGCAGAGTCCTGCACTTAGGACGGAAGAATCCCATGCACTGCTACAGACTAGGGACCGAATGGCTAGGTAGCAGTTCTGCAGAAAAGGACCTAGGGGTCACAGTGGACGAGAAGCTGGATATGAGTCAACAGTGTGCTCTTGTTGCCAAGAAGGCTAACAGCATTTTGGGCTGTATAAGTAGGGGCATTGCCAGCAGATCGAGGAACGTGATCATTCCCCTTTATTCGACATTGGTGAGGCCTCATTTGGAATACTGTGTCCAGTTTTGGGCCCCACACTACAAGAAAGATGTGGAAAAATTGGAAAGAGTCCAACGGAGGGCAACAAAAATGATTAGGGGTCTGGAGCACATGACTTATGAGGAGAGGCTGAGAGAACTGGGATTGTTTAGTCTCCAGAAGAGAAGAATGAGGGGGGATTTGATAGCAGCCTTCAACTACCTGAAGGGGGGTTCCAAAGAGGATGGAGCTCAGCTGTTCTCAGTGGTGGCAGATGACAGAACAAGGAGCAATGGTCTCAAGTTGCAGTGGGGGAGGTCCAGGTTGGATATTAGGAAACACTATTTCACTAGGAGGGTGGTGAAACACTGGAATGCGTTACCTAGGGAGGTGGTGGAGTCTCCTTCCTTGGAGGTTTTTAAGGCCCGGCTTGACAAAGCCCTGGCTGGGATGATTTAGTTGGGAATTGGTCCTGCTTTGAGCAGGGGGTTGGACTAGATGACCTCTTGAGGTCCCTTCCAACCCTGATATTCTATGATTCTATGATTCTATGATCTGTTAAGTATCAGAGGGGTAGCCGTGGTAGTCTGGATCTCATAGACTCATAGACTCATAGACTTTAAGGTCAGAAGGGACCATTATGATCATCTGGTCTGACCCCCTGCATGCTGCAGGCCGCAATACCCTTCCCTGGACTCTGCCGTTGAAGTCCCCGATCCTGTGTTTTAGTGACTTCAATCGGCTGAGACCCTCCTGCTAGTGATCCCTGCCCCATGCTGCGGAGGAAGGCGAAAAACCTCCAGAGGCTCAGCCAATCTACCCTGGAGGAAAATTCCTTCCCGACCCCAAATATGGCGATCAGTAATACCCCGATCTGTAAAAAGCGACAAAGAGTCCTGTGGCACTTTATAGACTAACAAAAGTACTGGAGCATAAGCTTTTGTTAGTGAATACCCACTTCGTCAGACGTCAAAAATTTCCACCACATGTGTCTGACGAAGTGGGTATTCACCCATGAAAGCTTATGCTCCAATACTTCTGTTAGTCTATAAGGTGCCACAGGATTCTTTGTCAATATATCTGTTACTTAGTCAATTGTCAATAGATCAAGACTCTTTTTATTTTATTTTCATTTACTTTGTTCTAACAAAAATGGGGTTGGGGTGAGAGGAAAGGTTCTAACATGTACACAACTTTTTACATTATATATAAACATGCACACACTATATTGCATTGAATAAGTTCTAGGAATCAAATCTATGGAAAGTGGACAACTTTCCATAGTTGAAGAGAAATAAATGTTCTGTATCTTCTTTATTATATATTGGGTTGTTTTTCTGCATATATTATAGGTATTGTATTCTAAATGCACTTTGCCCACTTTTCTATTAAAACAATAATTGTTGTCTACTCTTACAATCCGAGTTGAGTAATGTTTGCAACAAGTCATCATATCTGACATAATTACACACAAACTTTGCTAAAAGAGCAGTAGTAAGGTTGTAAAGTTAAGCACTCAAAAGTTATGAAATGCCAAAATTAAGGTTGCCACTTGAATGAATAGAGTAACTGATAGCAGTAGTAGGTTGTCATCCTCTGTATGGACCAGCATTAGAGGTGGGGATGGGACACGTCAGTAGGTTTCACAGGTATTTGCTGACAGGAGACTAATAGTGACTCGGGAATCTTGGCTTCATTGCAGGCTCTGGAGGGGAGTGTGCTCTAGCTGGCACAGTCTCTTCTTCTTTGCAATTGAAGTTCCCAACTGCTCCACAAGCTTAACCTCTTCTGCCTCATCCCTTTAAACCTGTCCTTTTCTCAGTCCTGTCTCTTCCCCAACCACTGGCTCCTTGTCCCAGTCCTATTCTCCTCACATAGCCAGTCCTCATCTCCATTCTGCTGGTATTTCATCACAGTCCCCTCCCTGTCCCAGTTTCCCCTGCCCCAGCCTCCTTGTTCCAATCTTCTCCCACCTGGTCCTGTCCTGCATCCAGCTCTTGTCCCCTCTGCATTCTTCCTTCGTGCTGCCTGGGCTGAGCAGAGAGGTCACTGAGTACACAGGAGACACAGACTCTCAGTTCTGATATCCAGACCTGCCATGGGTTGGAGCAGTTGGGAACTTCAATTGCAAAGGAAGTCCTGCTCGAACTCCCTCCTGCACCAGGTCAAAGTGGGGATGCTGACTAATCTCCCTTCCCCCCTAACAGGTGACCAGAAGAGATGGGGGGAGGACTTCATAGGTCCATAGGTCCACTCCACATCCACCCTCCCAACCATGAAAGTGGTGAAATACTGGGTTTTGTCAGGGGCCACTGTCAGCACTGCTCCTAGTTGCTCCTTTCTTGGGAGGCCTGGGACCAATTTTTCCCTCACCTCCAGATTGGCCAAGGAGATTTGGGGTTTTTTTGTCTTCACCACAGCGGGTTCAGGGGGGTTTCGTTGGAGCGAACACAAAATGGGAGTTAGGCTATGATGTCGCAACTCATTATGTAAATGCAGGGCAGATGTCCAGTGCAGGTACTCCATAGGGAAGGGATACAGTGATCAGAAAAAAATGGATTGGTAAAGAATTTAAAGGAGGTATTGTTTAAAGCAGTGGAAACAGGGGGATGGGGTTTGGCCTCCTATGATGGGTCTGACAGGAAGCCAGACCTACCCCTTTATAGCTCCTCTCCTTTAACCCTCATACAATGGGGACGGGGGGCAGGGGATGATGAGGTCCTAATAGCAGGTTGGCTGGGGACCAGGATGGGTAAGGGTGAGGGCTGATGGAAGTCCCCCAGGTAGATATTGAAATGACCATGGAATTACCTGTATTGTACACTTTGATCTAGTGGGTACTCTCAGACATTTAAGAATAAAGTTGCAGGCTAATTAAACTACATCGAGTGACTCTTGTCCTTCTTCCAGCATCACCGGATGATGTACTTCAGGCACCTTTCTCTCCTATGGGCCTGCCTCCCTGGAGGGCCACATCTCCCACAGTGGTCAGAGATGTCTTGTGCATCATGGGAGTCACATGATTCTGGATGCTTTATGGGACTTGGCCTATTGAGGAGAATGGGGGCATCAGGCTCTTGAATTACAGCCCCCCCAAGGTAACACACTACTATGGGAAAATGCAGTTTAATATTGGACTGCCGTGAAACAAAGCAGTTCTGGAAAGTTCAATAAACCAAAACATTTTGAGTTCAGGAATGTCAAAATGTTTGAATAGAAAATGTCAAAATGAAATGTTTTGAACTCTTTGGGAATTTTTGTTTGATGAAATATTTTGAAATTGAAATTTCTCATCCCAATGTGGGACACAAAAAACATGTTGAAATATCAGAAGTTCCTGTAGGATGGAATTTCCAAATTTTGCTAAGCTCTGACTGTGATTGCCTTTCAGGGAAAACAGTGAAACTATTCTAAGTGTAGTCAAGTCAAATACACAAAGTAAACAGCAAAAGACTGAACTATTTTTTCCTCTCTCTAATCTCTTTGTTATAGAAACCTTAGGTGTTACAATGTAGTAACTGATAGGTTGTAACAATAGAAGATACTACAATATTCAAACAGAAAGGTGGGTTTAAAATCGAGGATGTCACACTAAAATTATGGTTTTAGCCCATGAAAGCTTATGCCCAAATAAATTTGTTAGTCTCTAAGGTGCCACAAGTACTCCTCGTTCTTTGAATTGGTATAGAAATCACCCATAACAATGAAGAGGTTTTTTTTAAACAAAAACTATATAGAGACAAAACAACATCTATGACCATGAAAGCTGATGTAAATTCAGTGTTGTCATACCATCAAATAGGTGAAAGGCATCCAGCTTTTGTAATTAACTTTTCTCAATATGCTGTGTATTACAATAAGCTTGAACGGAAAATGTGATACATTTAAATGATTTTGAAACGCTTTATATTGATCAAATATGGCATACTCCATCTATAAAGTGATGAGAATAGAAAACAAACTGGATACAGATTTTTAGACCGCAGCACATTAGAAATCAGTGAAGATTACCCGAAGATTGAATTTGATTGGCAACCATAACACTGTGACAGTTGTCAGCTCTAATAATGTATTACTGTGCTACAAATCCAAATGCAATGATACAATGGAATGAAGGGAGAAAAGGGCATAATTGAAAGGAATTATCTGGCATGCAAATGCTAAAATGCACACTTTTCCAAAGTCTTGTTAGCAAGGTCAAATGCTGTTGGGTTGATGATTTTTTTTTAATTAAAGTTTATAAAGTGAGTGGGAAAAGTTCACTCTACTTCCATTATTTCAAATTGTTTTTTAAATGTTGCCTTTATGAAATGTGCCACCAGCTTTGTTGATTATCATTTTAAATTTGCAAAGTTTGGGGTTTTCCTTCTACTCTGAAGTAGTGCCAGAGTATACTCAGTGAATTTTGCCTATGTTAGAAATATTTTAGATTAAAAGCAAATATATAAAGTTAAAAAACATAAATATACTTCCAAATGATCATTAATCCAGGCAAATGCATAATAAAGTTTTATATCATAACATTTTAATTCACTATAAGTACAGCTTTTTTTACTTTTATTAGTGAATCCACTGTAAAAGTATTATCTTTTTCTATATACTTTGATGGTTCTGATTTAAAATCTAAAATGCTTTCTCATGTCAATGACAATCTTAATAGAGTCCAATTAGTTCCACAAGGCACTTTCTGATGCACAGGCCTCTGGCTTGATTGCGGTGAATGGTGGGTATTTCCTGTGTTTAAGTCCACATATGGATTGAGTAAGGCAGTGGCAGAGAGACTACTGTTTTCCTTCACTACATCTTCATTTCTTTTTCACAGGCTAAGCCTTTTTTGTTTTTCCTGGCTCTGTTGTCAAAATACTGACCGGAGTTTTGGCTCATGATATTGGAACACTAGGCCAAAACAATCCTCTGGAAACCAGTGTGGTAAAATGAATTTTACTCTATACATTCACCATTCAGCCATGTGAATAACCACTCCCGTTGACCCACTCTGGTTTAGAAACAACATGGGTTTGCCCCCAGAATTGTTTGATTTATTTGACAAGCTTTTCCAAGCTGCGTCTATCAACACTGAAAATGTTCTCAGGCTTGGTTTCTTGTGTCACATGCACTGCAAATATTAAAATGCACTCTAATCATTTTCTGCATCTATTGAATTAGACAAGGTGAATGTGTTTTGTATGCTGAAGGATTTCTTTGAAAAAAACACCAGTTTTTCCTAATATAGGCAGACAGGATACTTTGAAACATTTCCCCCCAAAACCTCAAAATGAGTGTGTTTTAATTATTATTTTTAGCGTATCCTCTGGAAAAACATAATTCTGCATAGTTCTATTAATGTTAACATAAAATGCTAAGAGTTACCTCTTATTGCTTATAAGAGTACTTGTGTAACAGTTTTTAAGAGCGTCTTACTAAAGAAGATATAATGTACTGCGCGCCATCCCATGTGTATAAATATTAAGTGATACATTAAAAATGTATTTTTGCTTTGTCAGATTCATTGAGCAGTCTGGCTTTATATATACCCTATTTTTTTAAGTGTGTATGTGTAATATATATAGAACCAGGTGCCTCAATTAGCCTGACCATAAAGAAGAACATTTTTAATATATCCCTTTATCTATAAGAATGGCCATGCTAGGTCAGACCAATGATCCATGTAGACTGTAGCCCAGTATCCTGTCTTCCAACAGTGGCCAGTGCCAGATGCTTCAGATGGAATGAACAGAACAGAGCAATTATCAAGTGATCTGTCCCTTGTTGTCCAGTCCCAGCTTCTAGCAGTTGGAGGTTTAGGGACACATGAACCATGAAGTTGCATCTCTGATCATCTTGGCAAATAGTCACTGATGAACCTATCCTTCATGGACTTATCTAATTCTTTTTTTGAACCCACCTATACATTTGGCCTTCACAACATCCCCTGGCAATGAGTTTCACAGGTTAATTGTGCATTGTGTGAAGAAATACTTCCTTAAGTTTGTTTTAAGCATGTTGCCTATTAATTTTATTGGGTGACCTGTGGTTCTTGTGTTATGTGAAGAGGTAAATTACACTTCCCTATTCGCTTTCTCCACATCATTCATGTTTTTACAGATCTCTATCATATCCCCTCTAACCTGAATAGTCAGAGGGTTTTTTTTTTAATCTTTCTTCATATGGAAGCTGTTCCATACACCTAATCATTTTTGTTTTCCTTCTCTGTACGTTTTCCAATTATTGAAGATGGGGCAACCAGAACTGCGCTCAGTATTCAAGGTGTGGGCATACCATGGATTTATATACAGTGGCATTATATTTTCAATTTGTTATCTATCCCTTTTCTAATGGTTCCTAACATTTTGTTAGCATTTTTGACTGCCACTGCATATTGAGCAGGTGTTTTCATGGAACTATCCACGACTCCAAGATCTTTCTTGAATGGTGACAGCTAATTTAGACCCCATCCTATATATAGTTGGGATTTTTTTTTAATTTACTTACTTTGGGATTATATGCATTATTTTACACTTATCAACATTGAATTTCATCTGCCATTTTGTTACTCTTATCATATAGTATCTTTATATTTGCATTTTCCTGATATATCTATATATAGAGATATATCAGAAAAATGTAAAAATAAAGCTACTACATTATCCTAGTGGTAATAATATGAACAATTTAAGCACTAGAGACCATGTTTCTTGGTTCTATGGAATAATTTATTATTTCCAGTTCTCTTATTCCTGTTTTGCACTTTGCGGCCATAGGATTGAGTCAGATCTCTCTAACTTAGGCCACATTGACGGAACATATGAACAGAAATATATATTTGTTTAGAGAAAGTGCCTGCTTCTGCCATGATCTATATTAGGTTTGGAGCAAATTTAAATATCCTGTCTGGGTTTATTCCCAAACTGCAAAACAGGAACCAGAAAGTAGTCCAGAAAAATCTTTCACCATTCAATAAAACAAACACTTTCAGCCAAAACTGTTTTGCAGTACTTGCAACAAGCTTTAAATAAATAATGTTTGTAGATCGAGGGACACTCTCTTTACAATTTCTTTTATCTTCTATAGCATCAAGCTCCCCTTCATAATTTTAATTCTTCAGTAAAACTGCCAGCTGAGGATTTGAGAAAGCCCTTGTGTCATAATTGAAAGTAAAGTACAATCCTCAATGGGGGCAGGAGTGGGAGTTTTTGTTTGGCTTCCTAGTGTCCTCACAAAAGAGTGTTGGCAGTGACTTTTGCTTGGAGGTTTTGTCATCCTTAAAGGATTTAATATTAGGTTGTGTCAGTTGCTGACATGGGCTTTTTGACTGTAATAATTCTCCCTTTCCTCCCAAAACACAACTCTTAGTAAAATAACACAATTATGGAAGAATAGGTGACCTTTTGGCTGTGCATTGAAATAGTCGACTATTTCATCACAGCTAATGGCATCTGTTCATTTGTCCTGGTGATTCCAATTCATATTTGTCTTGGACTCAATCTCTTCTAGTGCCTACTTTTGTCAAGATAATTATTCCCTCCTCCACCCTTGCCTCCTTCTGTAAAACCCTCCTGTACTGTGAAATAACACCTACACTCTATTGTAACTTTGCATTTGATATATAGGAAGTATCTATTTGAGATATATCATCTTGTGAATTAATCTTATTTTTGTAGTTAGCAGAAATATAAAACTGTGAAAAGTTTTCCAAAGTATCACTCATACAGCATTGAAGAATTTCAAATCACAATTAAAAACACCTCCACAAAATAATAACCCTAGGCTTTTACTTGTTGTATCCCTTTCAATTTATTCACATCGACATTCATAACAAAAACTATAAAGCCCCAATATTATTTGTATGGTGGTTAAATAAAGAATATTATACACAGGGACCTATAAAAGTAAGATGAGGCAGTATTTCAACGATCAGACTTTTTACAAAGCCTATAAACCTTAGATCCAAGAGCTAGGAAGTGAGGTGGGAAACCTGAAAAATATCAATGCAAATAGATTAGTTTTTACTCACAGGCAGCATAGGTTGTTTTACCATTAGTGATCTGCTTAAAGATTTGTCCTGGATGTACTTAATATTAGGTTGCAAAAGGTTACATTAATTATATATGCTATAATGATCCATGAAGGACTGCAAGGAATTAGAGAAAAATACAGTACATTATTTTGATTTTAGTGCTGAATTTTAATAGGATTGATAGTTTTAATGATTACCTGCTCATAATTTGTTTGTTTAATTGGCATTTGGTTTTAATAAATTGCTAAATAATAAAATTTGCCTAAAACGTCCATTTCTTAGAATCAACGTGAATAATAAGTATCCGTGAAGGACAAATAACGAATACAATAGAAACATATGTATCTTAGCCATGCACATGCACTTTATATGTCCGGAATGAGTGTGCCTATATCACACAATATCACGTTTGGGTTCAGCCGGGATACATTATTGTGCGGAATTAAGTGTGTCTACTAATAATCTATAGTCCGGTTTGCAAAAACACAGCAAACAAAATTGTCATTCCAAATGAAAAGAAAACACGATGTCTTAAAAGTGTTAAGGAGGGTGCACAGCGGGGCATATTTTCTTTCTTACTGGCAAGAGTTTGTAACTGGATCCCTTAACGTTACTGAGAACATGAAAACATGAAACAAAAGTATTGATCCAAGAACTCACGGAAGAAAATAATTCAAATACTCACTGGTTTGTTTGATATATTTTTTTACAATGTTACATCACTTGTTTATTAGAAAAAGCTGAGCTTGCGATTTATCTCTGACACGCACTATTTAAACATACATAAAGGAAAGTGTTATTTGTGTTGTTAAATTTACATTAAGTTCACTTTAATTGCATCAGCTGCTAAACAGAGCTAGGAATAATGGCATTTAAAAGGAAAATTGCAATCATCTTCAGAAGACTGCAGCATAATGGAAGAACCTAATTAATTTAACCTTGCAGTCTTCTATAATGGCTGCACTTTATCATTTCCACAGATGGAGCTTGAAGGAATTAACATTGTTGTTTATCCCAGCAGACATCTCTGACTGTGGTTAGCCAGTGGCAGATTTCCCTTTAAAGATGCATTGCTTCACTTGAGGGAAACCAACTCAAGTATTGGCAATGGCTGTCGAAATTTACTAGTACTATATGTGTGTGGCATTTGAAAAGCACGGACTAAACATACAGTATTTGGTCTCATCTGGTAACGATGAAAAGGGTTAAACTGTTTCCTTGATTACTGGAGCCAAGACTCTTTCAATGCCCCTTAGATTTCTCTTCCTTTATTTTTTTCCGTTCAGATATGTATGTGTATCTATAGATGTATGACTGTGCCCTGCTACTGTAAGAGAGTGGTATGTGTCAATTTCTAGTTTCGTATAATTAAACTAAATACTTTTCCTAGATAATTTGTAATGTTTACAATCTTTTTATGCATGGTAAACATGAGTAGATTTGATGTCATACACACACAACACAGTAAAACAGATTATTTGAACCAGCTGGTATTATTTCAGGAACTAATGTATTTTCCAAGTTCTGTAATTATATTTCTATGATTTCTGTGCTACAGGGCACGCGCGCGCACAAACCCAGAAGACATACACAGGAGCTAAGAATACGATCATAAATATGCAGTGTGATATTCGTCAGATTTGTCATTCTGCTTTTCAAAGATACATTATGCTTCTTCATTCTAAAGTGATCGGGAGAATTGCAGCCATTTAAAATATTCTGACGTTTTTAAAAAAAATCAGCATAGTCTAGTATATTAATTTGTGATTTGACAGTTGTCGGATTGTCTGTTTATTACGTCGAATTGAGACCATCCGGTGAAATTAAGGGTTATGCATGAAGGGAATAAAAACATATCGGGACATTAATACTCTGAAGAAACGCAAATCGATATTTGCTGATGTCTTTAAGAGACGTATTTGTGTACAGATGAAAGGGTGGGACAGTTATGCTTCATCCTCCCCATAGCAATGTACATCTCCTTCTGGATAATATTTTAAACTCTATGACTATATTCCTCTCTTCTAGGTTATGATTTACAAGCTTCCCGAAACACAAACAAACAAAAAACCCATCCTTGACCATTTGCACAGTTTCTGACAGAAAAGATAACTGATACCCATCAATGTACGTTGACACAGAAAGCATCTTTTGTATTCCTCCCTTGGGTGGGGCACAATGTGATGTCAAAACTTGGCTTTAAATACCGGCGGGGTGCAATTAGAATTTTTTTTTTTTTTTTTTTTTTTTTTTTTGCTAAATACGTTAGTAAAGGTGTGTCGCAGTCAATTGAACGGCTTTTCATTGTAAAGCGTGGTCCCGGGGGAGTAGTTTTGGACAACACGGTGGGCACTAATCCCTCTCGCTGGTTATCCAGAAGCTACCCCTACCTGCTCCAGAAGTGAGTCATAGAGATATGCTTAATATGCTACCAAAATACGCTCATTTGCAAAATAATTGGCTCTCTGGATAAGAAATTCATTAGCTAATATAATACCACGGGGGATGAGCGAGAATTTTTTGCTTACCTTTTTGTGAGATCAGAGCTGCACAAATGACTCTAATTGAATTGTTCGCTCAGGAAATCTTCAGCGCTAATGAGCGTGTTCTGATTTCTCTTTATTGCGTGGCAAGCTGAGGCTCAACAAGTTAATATGTATCCAATTATTTCGTTTTGTTAATCAAATGAGAACTCTATCTGACTTTTAAAGGCAAGTGACCATCTGGAAATAAAAAATACACATGACAATGGAATATGAGCATATGCAGGTGGGGCAAGTAACAGTTCTGAATAGAGTGAGTGAATGGCGAGTAGTTGCAATCTCGCTATAAGAAAAAGCCTAATGGATGTGCTGCTTACCAATTTTAATGTCTCTATATTTAGAATGACACTTCAGGTGACTATGAATGGCTAAAACAGGAACAAACATGTTATGTGATTTAAATAACAACAACAAAATAACAATTACAAGACCTTGAGAACACCTGCTAATGGGATGTATCGTCTCTGTTCACTGTTTCATGCCTGACGTTCACTTTATAGAAATGGGCCCAAATCCTGGTGTCCTAATTTTCACTCAGGCGAACTCCCACTCAGTTTGCTTGAATAAAAGCCACAGAATTTGGCCGTAGGTTAAACGGAGAAAAGCAAAAACAACGATGATGTCTTTGTAAACAAATACTATGGGTGTTACCCTGACTTTCATTAACGTCAATGAGAGCTTTGCCATTATCTTCCTGGGGGGCCAGAATTTCACCCTATGACGCTATTTCCGAATGTTGATTTCTAACTTATGCTAACAACATTAAGGCTGGTTTATAACTTATGCTAACAATACAAAAGTGCACAACTGCAAACATCCAAACAAGGTTTTCCGACCGTTTTTTATACTCTAGAATATGTGCACATTTCTATTGCTTGAAGGTCCTTGTCGCTGGCAATGTGAAAGAAATTCCGGGAAGATCATAGGCTCCGAAAACACCCCCTTCCAGATATTAAATATGGGCATTACATGGAACGAAGAGGCCCTGATTAGGTGTCTTTCATATACCCAGTACTTGCTACCACCAAGATACACTTAATTCATGTTTAGTGTGAACAGTACATACTGCACCCTAGGCCTGAGAGTCTTGTTTCATGTAGCGATGCTTTCCCCCTAAAGGAAGCTGCAAATGGCCGGCGACTTCAATTTTAGTTTTCCCTTTTCAGTCTCCTCTTGCAGCCTCAAACGCTGGCGCTTTAAACTGTTGAAAGGAAGGAAGTGGCAAGAGTACAGCCCTAACATTTAGAGAGTACAACAGGTCACACATGCTAATATGCATTGTATTTCTCTCCCCCTCCCAGCCCGCCTGCTTTCAGTGTATTTAAAATCTGCCTGGAGCTCGAGTGGGACCCGGGTAAGGTACAATGCATTGATTGTGTCTGTGAGATGCTACTGCTGGTGTAGGGCAAAGAGAGGTGGTGATGATAGTGGTGGTGAACTGGGCCAGGCCAACCAATATTGGAAAGCTAAGGAGAAGCAGCTGTTGTGTAATTCGGTACTGGTTTGAACTTGCTTTTCCACTTAGACAGGTACAGGGGGGCGCTGACTGATGCAGCCGCTAGCCGCAGCATCAGCATCCGGGTAATGCCGAGTGAAACCGACCCAAGGAGGAAGCCAAACCTCCCTGGCTTCTAACATTTGTCCCACAGAAATGGCCTGAGTCCAAAGACTCCAGGGGCCCTCACAAAGACTTCTATGCGCTCTTCTGTCCATCCCGGGGTTAACGCTTCAGTGGGATTCATTCAGACCAAAATCTTTTTATACAAATGGGCAGGGACAATGCCCCCCCCCAACTGCCCCTCCCAATGGTACGCAATGTTGATTCAGTGCCAGGTAAGCATTATTTAAACCGTGATAAAGCGCTGTAAATCAGATGCCGCCGAGAAAAGCTGCAGATATTTCCAGTTCCGATGTTTGTCACTGTCTCCTGCGATCCTGGAACCGGGAATATTGATATTTGCAGGCGCAGCTATTCTGACCTACTCAGAAAGCAGGAGAAATGGGAGAAAATACAAATGCAAAAAGCGGGTTGTTTGTTTTAAGGAGTAAACTTACTGGGAAAGGGCGTGTTTCTAAATGAGAAGGATCATGGAAATCTATAAAAAATTAGTACAAACATCCTCGAGAAGCCGATTTTTATCTACCGTTTTATACTCTTCATTATCCACCTACACATAAAACCCCACGTCTTTCTGAAGTTTACAGAAACGGAAACCACAGCATTTTGGCATTCCTTGTTCTTTTTATTCTAATACATCCATGAACTGGCAATAGACTGACTTCGAACCGCATTCAGTACAGAATTGAATACATACGGGGGAAGGAAGGGGGAGAAGGGCCGAAGGGAAAAGCTGAATTCATCACGTTATTTGTTTTAATGCCGTTTTTGAAAACTTGGGGAACCCCTCTAAGCTACAGATTTGTGCCACTTCAAATCCCCATGTTTCTCTGAATCTCGCTAGGTTCGCATATGATCCCCATCACGTAGTGTGCGAGCGCCCGAGTCCCTAAAGTAACTTTCTCTGGAAAATACAACTTTCTCCAATGGTTGAGACTGTTATACATTTAAATGTATATATCGTCCCAGAAACAAAATCAGGTGGGGATTTGTTTCATGTGATGTTTACATCAATCAGTATTTTCATTACAATCTTGTCAACACGTTTAATTCAAAACGTATGTAAAAGCAGGAAAAAGAAAGGCTACTATAGAACGCTTAATGGTCCTAAAAATATAATCAAACTTTTGCTATTTGCTAAACTAGGATGGTTAATACAGGGCGAGAGAACTTTGTTTTTCTTTAGCAAAAACATAATGGTTTCAAATACAACATAGGAAAATAAATTATCTCCTGTTGGATCGTTTCCTGGAAGTACGTCTGTCTCTCTGTCTAAGTTATATGCAAATATAACTTTCCATTTTCATTTTGCATTTCTAGTGTCTGACATATCACTTAGCGAGTAAAACTGAACGAGTGTTTTCAATGCGCACCTAATATGCTGTATCTGGGCAAACCCCGTGAACACTCCCAAGGCTCGTGCAGATATTCTGCTGTAGATTTAATAAATCGGCCAACGTAACTCCCCTCCGGCACTTCCCTCTGCGCACAAACACACGCCTCACAGAACTGGAGCTGTAACTGGGTCTAGGCACATATCTACGCTCAGGTCATCTTCTCTCTTCCGCTTTTCTTGGGTCAGAGTAACTGCAATTGAAGGACAAAGACCATGGGACGTTAATGACACATTTTAAAGTTACACAATAAACTAAAATTAGGCGTTTTTCCTTATGCAAATGCCACATATATTTGTATGCATGGTCAGAGACTAAAAATCTAAACAAACAAAGCCCCCTCTGCTTGCACAGGGACAAACAGCAACTGAAAGCTACAGCCAGACGAGGCACCGGGGAGCTGCAGCAATCAGAGCTCCCGAGCGCTGGAGAAATTCGGCTGACTTGCGGGATCAAGTTATACTCACATCCCTGCCACTGGTAACGAGCGGCTCGGCTGCTATCGTAAGAAGCTAGATTTCCACCAGATTAAAGGCTAAACCAACACAGAAACGCGCCTACCTGAACCCTATTTTTGCTTAACTATCTGAACATGGCTCGAGCCATTTTATGCCACTTTGCAAGGCAGCATTCATCCTCCGTGCAGCGCTGGGTTTGCGGCGCCCTTGCACGCCTGCCTCTCTCTCTCTTTCTCTCTTTCTCTTTCAACCCTCCCCAAGCTCACTTTTCACATCAAATAAGCCATTCACTTTTGATCCTTGCTGTTACATTCCAGGTTTCCCAATGATGTTTCCTGAGCACTGAAAACCTCATTTAAAAACGAACGGATTGATCTGAGTTTCTGTCTAAAATGTAATTTTAAACATATGCATTCATCAGTCCCCTCTGCACTTGGCCTCTCATTGAAATATGCCTCTAGGAGGAGGGACCTAGCGTTTTAGATAACTGTGAAGGGTGGTGAGTTTGTTGGCTTCATTGCATCTGATTGCATGTAAGCGTTCATAGCGCTGCCAGGAGTGAGGAGACCTATTCAAATACTCACCAGAGCCTGCAAAGCCGATTTACATAACTTCAAAGGTCTAACACTGCTATTGGCAATTGGTGTACACAAGCCCTGCAATAGCCAAAGGGGTCAGATACATGGCTTCTGCTCATGTTTGATGTGTAGTAAGAAAGAGTGACTCATTCCGCAGCTGAACAGGCATTTTTGCACCATTTGATCTTCATGGGTTTCTTTCTTATACGTAAACCTTACATGATTTATGGGTTATGTTCATGCATCAATTCAGAGTCATGCGGAAGAAGTAAAATCTCCAAAGAAATTCAGAAACGCCAGCAAATTTAAAAATGATATACTGCCTCAACAAACTCCTCCGCCGTACCCGGGCGTGTATGCTAACACGAGCTGCGAAATGTGAACAAATATTGTCTGCTGCAGTAGCATTCTGACTTTCAACAGACACGGTATTTTAAAATGTTGCTGTCACAACCAACGGGCCACAGGCATCCTAGTGCCACTCCACTGCTCTGAAATGACAGGTTCAATTTACCCCCAGAGATGGTTTGGGCTGGGGTAATACAATGCAGGGGTAGTATTTTAGGACCAGCTACCGGCGTGCCCTGCACACTAACTTGAGGCGCTCCCTTAGGCTGCTAAACCGCACCGCAGCTTGCGGGGAATAGCCTCCTGCGCAGAGCCGCAATGTCGCCCCCTGTCTCTGGCTCAACTGCCGAAGAAGAGTTTGTGAGGATGGGTAGAGCCTGGGCTCCACCCTTAACCCTCTCAGCCCGCAGTGTAACTAAAATACCACGTTAGGGTCCATAACCCGGGTCTAGGCGCGACGTAGTTTGCTCCCATCCAGGAGCAGCTGGGAACCCAGGAGAAAAACTGCGGCCCTCCAGGCTCCTTCCAGGGCATCCCCTTAGCGTGTTGCCCCTTAATCTGGGCAGATCCGCAAATTAGCCCATAATGATTTAAACGCTGCTGATGGTACACTTTGATCTTTAAACGCCTTGCACAGAATCTACCGTGAAAGTAGTTAGTAATAAGAAAACAATTGTTCAAATAAAGTCGAAGGGATCCTTCCTGTAAGAGGATGCCGTCTGGGAGAGTATAGACTACAAGGACCATTTTTAACATCTCCTTGCCAAGAAGCATGGGACGAGAACAGAAATCTCGTGTCTACAGCTGGGCAAATAATTTGCAGTGAACATTTCATGCGACTTATTTAGCTTATTTCTGTTTGTGAATGGCCCATGATTTTTTAAAAAATGTATTCATTTAGTTGCTGAACAATTTCTGCAAATAATTCTTGGGGTAGAGAGAGTTTGTGATTAGTTGGTTGCAAGCATTTCTAATCCAACAGAGCTGGTTGTCTGATTGGACATATAGGTCACATTGGCACGTTTCTGTTTCCTGATTTGTTTTTAGTGCCAAATCTTGCTTTTATGAGTTCGAATTTGCTTTCCATTACTATTCTATAATGTTTACTTAAAATTCACTGTTTATATGAACATTCTTGCCAATAAACTCATTCGCTAGAATATTTGCAGAAGGGAGCACAAAAGGGGCCTGAACACAGGCACAGAGAATTCAGTTTTTATTCAAGCAAATATTTACAGAAATCTTTTGGAAGTGTTTGTGTAACTCTGCTTTTACAATATCATAAATGGATTGCCACAGCCAATCTTCAACATTATTTTGTTAGTGTGATTAAAACAATTTTAATGATATGATTAGCACAGTATATTAATTTTATCTTCTGCCTTATTATATTTAAAGAAAAATTGTTAACTGACCAGCTAGGTCATACTTTAAAGCACCTTGAAGATGAAAAGATCAAAATACTATCAGTTCTTTATTATAAATGTAATTTTTCTTTGATATACTAGGCAGTTTCCTTTTACGCTAACCTGTGCTTGCTATGTATATAATAATGTCACGTAGTGAGATGAATGGAAAACCCAACTGCAAGTTATAATTGTGAATAAAAACCAATAAACACGACACTAATTAGTTAATAAAACAAAAAAGTGGATAATGATAGATCACATACTCTAAGAAAAATCAGTGAAAACATTAGAATATATTAAAGTTTAAGATTCAAAAATAGGTGCCTAAAATTAGGCTTCTAAACTGACATTTAGGAACTTAATTCCCAATCTTGCAAATACTGAGGTACACGCTTAACTTTACTACTGTGCATAGTCACACAGAAATCAAGGTACACTGTGTTTGCAGGAGTGAAGCCTTAAATATGTGGCCTGAGCCCCAGTAGCTCAGAACAGGGCAGGATTAACCTTTTGTGGGCCTAGCACCAAACATATTTGTGGGCCCCCTGGGGGCAATGCAACAGGGTGCAGGGAAGTCGGTCCCTGGAGCGAGGGGCTGGCCAGTGGCAATGGGACATGAGCAGCCCCGCCCAGCCCAGTGCTAGGACACTGTTTACAAACTGGCAGTTGCCAGATGCACAGTGGCCCACTGGCCCTGTGCTGCCAGCATGCCCCTTTCCCTCAGGGGCAGGCCCATACTGCACCACCCAGCCCCCCCACTGGGCCTCCAACTCCCTATGGCCAGAGCCCCCCAAGACCTGCTATGCCCAGCACCCCCCGCAGACCCACCCATAAATGCACATCGCCTTGCATACCACCCCTGCCCAGCGCCCTCCTGCCCACAGCCCCACCACAACTGCCCAGCACCCCACACAGAACCCCCACTCCTTAGTGCCCCAACACATACAGATCTTCCCCACTCCCTCACAGCCTAGCACCCCTCTCAAATCCCCCAGAGGCCCACTTCCCCATGCCCTGCTTCCCGGCTGCACTCACCAGCTCTGCTGGGAGGCGACTGTGTCTGCTGGGCTGAGGCAGCAGCGCAGCCAGGGCTGGTCTCAGGGCAGGGAATCATTCCGACTCCTCAGGAGTGGCGAGATCAGCCAGGCCAGTGCCTGCTCCAGTCGGGCTCCCTCATCAGGACCCACTTGCCTGGAGGGGCCCAGCCAAGCGCCCCCCCACTACTCCCCTCCCCACAACTGGATGAGACTGGCTTCTGCACCAGACCCAGTCGTCACAGCTCCGGGGAGACAGACGGGGCCCCACAGGTGGTGGGAAGGAGAAACTGCACAGAGTCAGAGGTGCACTGAGATCCGGCCAGCCAGCAGGCTGAGAGGAGTGGGGGGCAGGGGTGGGGGGGGTGAGCCAGCGGGCTGGCGGGGTTTCAGGGCGCAGTGCAAGTGGAGCAGGCTGGGGCCCCTTCTGAGGATGGGCCCGGCTCCATAGCGCCACTGGCACCAGTACTGGCTCAGGATCTTAATATGGATTTAAGATCCTAGTTCTAGGCCCCTTTTTATGAAAAAATTCGCCTAAACACATGCTAATCAGAGAGACTGAAGTTTAACACATTACTTCAATTTGCAGATAATACTAAATTTGGAGATGTGAATGAGAATAAGGATAAAACAGCAACAATATGGGGAGTTTAGAAATATGGATAGGATATAATACAATTTAATCTGAGGACTAATAACACTGCTCTACAGCCAAAATGATTCTGAAATAAATGTAGTCAAACTTTACTAATTCTGGGTCACTGAGAACGAAAATGATGCTTAAAATTGTTGATTGGCTCTAGTTTTCAAGATATGTTATTGAGTCAATATATATGACCCTTAATTTGGGAATGGTGGAGATAAGTGAGTTATAAAGAGAAGGGATCTCAATTTAAACTAGAAATGACTAAAATACATCTTTGACTGGATCTATGAATAAATCTATGACTGGGTTTGGACAGCACTTGCTTTTTAGGCAAAACAATGAATGATGCAATCTGAAGCTGGTATTGTGTCATACATGATATCAATTGCATCATGTTATTCCTAGAAGTCATTGATGATGCAATCAAAACAAAGCTTACATCACTCTGCTGAACAAATTGCCCTATATCAGCTCTAGAAATCATACAGTGTCGTGCTCTCTTATTTGTCAGAGTTTGAATTTGCAAAGGGACACATTTCTGTTTAGCCAAAGTGAGCAGAGATGCCTCGTACTTGTGTGAACAGTGCAGATAACTTCTGCTATGTTTGTGGTGAAGTGACTTTTGCATCACAAAAGCACAGTATAACCACTATGGTTAAGAAAGACTATCACCTTTATTTTGGCTGCAAAATTGGAGATCAGGACAAGAGGTGGGCCCCACACATATGCTGCAACACTTGTGCAACAAATCTTCGCCAGTGGTTGAACAGGAAAAGGAAATCTATGCCTTTTGCAGTGCCAATGATTTCGAGAGAACCAACAGATCATACCAGCAATTGTTACTTCTGCATGGTGCCTCCAGTTGGGAAAGGTGTGTCAAAGAAGAAAAAGTGGACTGTGCATTATCCAAACATTCCATCAGCTATACGCCTAGTACCCCACGGAGAAGGACTGCCGGTTCCTGATGCACCAGAATCATTCTCACTTGAGTCAGACGAGGAAGAGGAAGAGGATGAAACTTCTGGTCCTGAACCATCAATGTCACAGGACCCACATTTTCTCCCATCCTCCTCCTCTGAACCACACCTCATAACACAAGGTGAACTGAATGACCTTGTCAGGGATTTGGAACTACCCAAGAGTAAGGCAGAGCTGTTGGGCTCCAGACTACAGCAGTGGAATCTCCTGGCAGGTGATTTTAGCGTTTCCATGTTCCGTGACTGTCAAAAGGATCTTGTCCCATTCTTCTTCATGGAAGGTGATCTTGTAGCCTGCAACAACATCGATGGTGTGATGGCAGCCTTCAACATCGTTCACGATCCAGATGAGTGGAGACTGTTCATTGATTCATTGAAGACGAGTCTTAAAGCTGTTTTACTGCATAATGGCAATGTTTTGCCATCAATTCCAGTTGGTCATGCAGTCCATATGAAGGAAACCTAAACCTTTGAGGTGCATAAACTATGACCAACATCAGTGGCAGCTTTGTGGCGATTTGAAGGTTGTTGCTCTCTTGCTTGGTCTGCAGACTGGATACACAAAGTACTGCTGTTTTCTCTGTGAATGGGATAGTCATGCAAGAGATTCCCACTACATCAAGAAAGATTGGCCACTCAGACAGTCATTGGAGCCTGGGAGGAAAAGTGTTCAGCATCCACCACTTGTTGAATCAAGAAAGATTTTGTTACCACCCTTACACATCAAGCTGGGTCTGATGAAGAACTTTGTCAAGGCCATTGACAAAACACAAGCAGCTTTCAAGTACCTCCGTGGAAAATTTCCAAGGTTAAGTGAAGCTAAGATAAAGGAAGGTATCTTTGTTGGTCCTCAGATTCGTGAACTTCTTCGAGATGATACATTTGACCATGCACTGCTTGGCAAGGAAAAGATGGCACGGAAAGCCTTCCAGTTAGTGGCAATAAATTTTCTCAGAAACAACAAGGCAGACAATTACAGGTTGTTGGTGGAAAACCTCCTCAAGGCATCCAAAAGCCTTGGTTGCAACATGTCACAAAAGATACATTTTTTGCACTCTCATCTAGATTTTTTTCCACCGAACTGGGGAGCAGTGAGCGACGAGCACGGCAAGCGATTTCACCAGGACATTGCAACAATGGAGAAACGCTATCAAGGCAAATGGAGCCCATCAATGCTTGCAGACTATTGCTGGACAGTGACAAGAGATGCTCCATTTAATGAATACAAGAGACAAGCCAAGAAGCGCCGAGTAGACACTGAATAGGACTAAACTATGTATATAATCAATTTTTGCCTTTTGTTTCATAATAAATTTTATTTATATAACCTTTTTGCTGATTTTTAAAGTGTTACATAAACAGGACAGGTGAAATATTATCATGTAAAGCAACCATAAACACATGAAAAGACCTAGGTTTACAATTTATGATTAAAACTCTACTATCTACACAATATACACAGACATAAAATGTAAAATCTTAAATATCTTAGAAACAGTAGCCAAACAGTTGTTTTAATTGTCATATTTGAATTCAGCACATCAAAATACATAATAAATAGCACATTTTATCTCTGAAGCAGACGACTTCTCAAAAATTGTAGACCAGTGTAATCTAAAAGATGTTTCATTTGGGGTCAAGTCCTGTAAACTCTTATATCTGTGACTAGGCTTACTTACATGAGTACCCCATTAACAAAGCAAGGGTAAATGTTTTCAAGACTGGGTCCTTAGAAAATAGTAATGATGAACAATGTGGTGTCTGGATGGATCTAAGGACTATTCATCCACAAAGAGATTAACAGGACCGTACAGAATAGACTATGATGATAGCAAAACTCGAGTTAAGAAAAATCCAGGAATAAATGTTGAAAGACCACATCCGGCTTCCATTGGAGTCTGCCATTCATTTCAATAGGAACAGATGGAGTCCTTAATTTACAATATGTTAAAGTCACGGAGCAGGAAGATGACAGTTCCTTTTTTTCCAAACACATTGGGAAGACCACCTGAAGAATAATGGGTTCAATTCTGAGTACCTCACAACCAGAAAGATGTTGACAAACTGAAGGGATTTCAGAAAAAGAAGTTAGATTGGAAAGATTATCAATCAAATATATTTACTTAGGAAGAAACCTTAAGAACTACATTTTCTTGACCACCTTATAATGCGGAGAAAATAATAATCTAACCAAGGATATAAACAATGTAAACTCCAAGGTGTGAGATGAATTGTTTAGGGCAGTCCAAGAGAGCATAGCTAAGAGCAATAGGATGAAATTGAGTCATTTTTGTGGAAACCATTTCTATTCTGCTGTGTTGTAGTTGTTCTGAAACAGTTCAAGTGAAGTTCTGTTGTGAAAAGTCATTTTATAAATGTGGCATCATGGGGTGCTAGCTTTATGGGGTCTCAAAGACATAGATGTTTCCAACTAAAAAAATAGTCATGTTTTCCCTCTCAGAAATGTGAGCCCTGAAAACTCCCCTTAGGAGTCTGCAAGTCAAGCTGCACTCTTTCTTTCAGTTAGGTATAACTGAGGGCAGAATTGACTATGAAATTGGAACTTAAGGGCCCACTTTAGCAAGCCTTTATTTTCATGAATAAGGAAGGATCATGTCTATGGTTAACAATTCTGTCTATGATGCATGTGGTAGAGCACAATTTAGTTCACTCTATCATAGCTGTATGGGCTATGCAGTAGAATGGGAATAAAAGTGGCCTTGGTCGGGGAACTATAGAAAGGAGCCAGCCGGAGACTCCAGCTGGTGGGAGCAAAAGCAGCCAAAACAGGGAGCTGAGTTCTGGCCATTGATAACTTTCTACCCTATTTACTGGATTTCTCTGCCCTGTGCTGATTGGCTGTTTGCCGCAAACTTCTCCCTCACGTTTCTTCACTTCAGCATCACTCCACACCTGCCCCCCTTTCCTTTCCATTTAGCCTCTCTCTTCCTAAGTAAATGCCACCCCATCCCTCCCACCCCCTTTCCTCGCTTTGTGACTATCTTGTCCATTTAGATTGGCCCAGCCCCAGGAGCTTACAATCTGCTACTTTGTACTGTGCCTAGCACAATGCGGCCCTGTTCGTGGTTGTCCCTTTTGGCACTACTATAATAATAAATTACTCCATAAATTAAGAGATCTATATTACAGACCAAGCACTACTCAACTTACTCCCAGGAATAAGAAGAGTAGAATTTAGCTCTAGATCTGACCAAAAGGAAAACCAGAAACACTTTGTATAGAAGAGTATAATCCACTCATTGGTCAATGAACCCAAATTTCTGAGATTGTAAAAAATCCAAATTATGAGCAATGAATCTTGTATTTGGATCACTGACTTAACTGAAAGATGTGTAAAGACAGATCCTATTGGCAATATATTGGAGGAGGCTAGAAAGCATTGTTTATTCCAACAGTGTCTGGAAGAAATTTGTGTTCAAGAAACTGGCTCCTAAAATGCCTATTTCAGATGAGAAATTGTACATGGTGCTAAATCTCTTACTACTTTTAGCCAAACCATACCCTTTATTGGGGTCTGAGATTCATCACAAATGCCAGAAACAGTTCTGGAGACCTCCTTGTTTTGGAGGGGGTCAGAATATGAGGAAAAGGAACAGTTTAGCTAGGAATGGCTGTCAGCCCCTCAAATGCATTGATGTCTTCCAAATACTAGAGCTCTGAATATGTACATTTGTTATTGAATAGGATCCATTACTAATAGTAATCAATAAGATGTATTAAAAAGCCTCAAAATATTTTGAAGTAATATTAAGGGTCATATACCACTTAAAATCAGTGGGAGTTCCAGTGCAGATAAAGGGCCTGCTCCAACAAGGAGCTCAGCAACTCGTCATGCGTTGAGCATTCACAACTTCCATTAATTTCAATGGACATTGAGGGTATTGATCAACATCTCATAGGAATAGGCTTCATAAGGAGCATATGGTTTCTATTTTAAACAGAAAGTATCAAGAACATTTAGGACTATGTGTGTGTGGAACTGAACTTTAACCCCAGTAGCAGTTGTGATGTGTGTATAGATCAGGGACAACAGGCCTTAGTTCATCCTTCTTACTGCATGGACACAAGTCCTCCCCTCTCTGAAAAAACCTGTAGTAGGAAGTCAGTAGAAACATTGCAAGATCAGATCTGAAGAATTTCTGTATCATGGTACTGATGTGCTATATAACATTTAAAGATTGACATTCTATGCTATGTTCTAGGACTGTCAAACAATTTTTAAAATTGATTATGAGATTTTTTTAATCACTTTTAATTGCACTGGTAAACAATAGAATACCATCTATTCAAATATTTTCTACATTTTCAAATATATTGAGTTCAATTACAACACAGCATACAGAGTACATAACCCACTTTATATTGTTATTACAAATATTTGCAGTGTAAAGATAAAGAAATAGTATTTTTCAATTCACCTCATACAACTACTGCAGTGCAATTTCTTCCTCGTGAAAGTGCAACTTACAAATGTAGAATTATTTTTTATATAACTGCACTCAAAAACAAGACAATATAAAACTTCAGAGCCTGCAAGTCAACTCAGTCCTACTTCTTGTTCAGCCAATCGCTCTGACAAGCAAGCTTGTTTACATTTATGGAAGATAATGGTACCTGCTTCTTATTTACAATGTCACCTGAAAGGAATACAGGCGTTCACATGGCACTGTTGTAGCTGGCATTGCAAGGTATTCACATGCCAGGTATGTTAAATATTTGTATGCCCCTTCATGCTTTAACCACCATTCCAGAGAACATGCTTCCATGATGTTGACCGGTTCTGCTTGATAATGATATAAAGCAGTGCAGATTGACTCACTTTCATTTTCATCATCTGAGTCAGATGCCAATTCTGCAAATATTTATGTGCATGCTTAACCCTAAGCATGTGAGTAGCCCCACTGACTTTATAGGAATAAGTGTAAATTGTAGGATGCAGGCCTTTATTTGTCAAAAATTAAAGATATGTTTTGTATCTTTGGGGAATGGAAAATCCTTATAATCAACACAAAAGAAGGGGATAGTATCGTGCTGGAAGAGGTTTGTTAGGACTATTTATTGGAGAGGAGAAGAATGTGTTTGAAATTACTTAAGCGGGGAAATATAAAGGGGGAAAATTAGGTTGTGATGGCTCCCCATCCCCTTAGTTTGTGTGTATATGTGTGGGTAAAAAAGGATAAAATTTGGACCTTAATCCTGCAAACACTTAGTCACATACATAAGATTTTAACATAGGTAAAGCAAACAAAATTGGATGTATGCTTTTACATTAGACAAACTATCTGACTTTAGACTCAAAGGCTCTGATTCACCTTGTACAGGTGTAATGGTCTATCTCTAGTTTAAGTGAGCAGAGAATTCTGATTTGACAGTGGTTTATATCCACTTTGGACAGATGTCATGACTATACAAGGGGCAAGACAGTGAGAAATATGGCCCATGGAGTTTCCTCTTTATTAGATCTGGAAGGGATGATGTTTACTAGCAGACGGTTGGCTCTCTGAATGAGAAGATAGTTTGAGGTCCACATGGAGAAGGCCTGGTGCCTCTGCACAGCTTCCTGGATTTATGCCATACTCCCTCAGGAACATGGTTCCCTGCGTGGTACTCCTCCCAGGTTACCCTTGCTGCCCCCTCCCTCCAGCAGAAGAAATTGATATCACTGAGTGGACAGGTAGGGTTGCCAGGTATCCGTTTTTTTACCAGAAAGCCTGGTCGAAAAGGGACCCTGGCATCTCCGGTCAGCACAGCTGACCAAGCTGCTAAAAGTCCTGTTGGCTGCAGCAGCCAGCTCCATGTGGCTCCCCGAAGCGGCTGGCATGTCCTTCTGGCTCCTAGGTGCAGGGGTGGCCAGGGGGACACCGGGTGCTGCCTCCGCTGCTCCCATTCGCTGGGAACCATAGCCAATGGGAGCTGCAGAGGTGGCGCCTGCAGATGGGGAGAGTGCATGGAGCCCCCTGGAAGCCCCTGCTCCTAGGAGCCAGAGGGACATGTTGCTGCTTCCCGGGAGCCGCCTGATGTAAGCGCTGCCTGTAGCCTGCACCCCAAACCTCCTCCCACACCTGAACCGCCTGCCCCAGCCCAGAACCCCCTCCCACACGCAGAATCCCTCGGCCCCATCCCCAACCCCGTCCTGCATCCCAAACCCCTCATCCCTGGCCCCACGAGAGCCCTCACCCCCTCTTGCACCTCAACCCCCCACCCCAGCCCCATGAAAATGAGAGAGTGAGGGTGGGGGAGAGCAAGCCAGGGAGGGGTTGGGGATGGAGTGAGCAGGGGCAGAGCCTTAGAGAAGGGGCGGGGCCTCGAGGAAGGAGCAGCCAGGGTGATCGGTTTTCTGCAATCACTAAGTTGGCAACCCTATGGACAGGCCATTGAATATAAAATACTGCTGACAAGGTCAGAGTCCATTTATGATGCTCAGTGTACACAGCAGAAGGGAGCACCGGCTGAGGGCTGCCCACCCCTCTGGCCAGGTGGTGGCTTTGGAGGGCAGGAAGCTCTGCTAGTGGATTCTGAAGGCAACCCAGGGGCCATGGTGGAGTGCCCACGGGCAGAGGAGGGGACAGGTGTGATTTCTAACCCCATAGTGCCCCTTTAAGACAAGCAACAGAGAGTCCTGTGGCTCCTTTACAACTAACAGATGTATTGGAGCATAAGCTTTCGTGGGTGAATGCCCACTTCGTCGGATGCAGTCTTAAAGGTGCCACAGGACTCTCTGTTGCTTTTTACAGATCCAGACTAACACGGCTACCCCTCAGACCTTTAAGACAAGACCATGTGCAGCGCTGCAAGGCACCAAGACCCCCTCACTGCCTGCCCAGCCCTTGCCGTGTCTAAAATGACCTCAGGCTTCCTGGCGCTTAAGGACCCCATGGGCCAAGGGCAGCACTGCCTTACACCCCCTAGGGGTGTGGCTGAGAGCATGGGGTCCCGCCTGCGTCCACTGAAGGGCATGGGGAGACCTCGATAGTAATCTGGAGAAAGGGGGGGGGGGGCAGGACGGGCGCTGGCGAGCACAGCTCCGGCTCCTGGCTGCGCCTCTCAGGCCGCGGCGTGGGCGGACCGTTCCAGCCGCTCAGGGCCCGGGTAGGCGCGCTGCGGCCGCGAGGCGGAGAGGGAGGCAGGAGCTGGGGCTGCTCAGGTGGAGGGCGGCGGCGGCCGGACTCCTTCCTGCAGGAGACGCCGGACTGAAGGCCGGGGAAGTGAGCGCCAACCGGCTGGTGCCACCCACGCCCCGCCCAGGCACCCTGAGCGCTGCGGGCCCCGAGAACGTGCCTCCCGCCCCGGCGTTTGCTGCGGGAGCGCCGCTTCCCCGCGCCCTCCACTTCGAAGTGAGTCCGGTCATCGCGCTGCCCGTCCTGCTTCCCCGTATGGCCCCGCTGGAGCAGGCGGGTGAGGGGCGCCGCGCGGGGGTGCGCATGGCCCGGGGGTTGTAGGCGTTCTGGGGCCCCTGCATGCCCCCGGGAGGATGTATGCGGGTCTGAATGTTGCCTGGCACGTGGGGCTGCAAATGGGGGTTCATGGGGGGTAAATGCTACGGCTCTGTGGGGAGCCTGTTTGTTTTACGTGCATGGACGATTAGATCTTGTGAAATTGTAACCTGCCACTCAGCCCCAGAGACCGCGGCAAATATTAAGGGCCGGCCACAGTAGCTCTTAGCTGGCTCCCTGTGCGCAGGATTTGCAGGAGGTTTAAATGCAGAATAGTCTCTCCTTCTAGTTCTATAGTTAAGCCAAGGGAGTTGAAAGAAAGACAGCAAAGGTCATTGGGGGGAGGCGGGGAGAGTGGAAGGCACTGTGATGTCTGAGCCCTGCAAGGTGCTGACACTTGTGCTGCCTGTCCATAGTTGCTCCTAGGGGACTGCATCATGCACATAGGTTAGATGACCAGTTCCAGTTTCCAGGGCCAGACACCTGGGTATATGACTGACATTATTTGAAGCTATGAAGTATTTAAATGAGCTGAATGTCACTCTCATTGTGAATGTCTTCATGTGTGTTTTTAGGAGTTGAAATGATGACTGGGGAGGGGGAGGGGAAGGGAGAGAAAGGTCCTTTTGGCCTTGGAATTGCTTGGATGTGTGTTTGGTACGTAGAGCAAATCATAAAATAATGTGCAGTTCTGCAGTAATGCACAGAAGCAGTAGGATGTTTCTCTTCAACCCTTTTCTGAGTGGTCTCACTTCGAACACAGTATATGTTAAATAACTAATCCTCACAACAGCCCACTCTGATAGGTGGGTATTATCTCTGTTTTACAGAGGAGAAAACAGAGTAAAGTTATCTATCCAAGGTTGCATGGTGAGACATTGTTAGTGCCAGGATTAAATCTCAGGAGCACTTCACTTCAGTAGTCTTCTTATTTCTCTAAACGAGTGTTTCTCAACCCATGTGGGGCATGACTCAGAAATGGGTCATTTCCATTGGCAGTGAGGGGAAGAAAATCAGTAATACCCTGTGGTTGCCAGGAATTAGGGGTGGGGAGGGCAGGGAAAGAACTTGCCCTCTACCCTTTCCTGTCCTCAAGCTCCAGCCATTGGCTTTTCCTTCTCATCCTTGACAATGCTAAGCTTTGGGACTGGGGAAGGTTCATGCCTACAGGTTCCCCTTGCTGTCCTTATCCACCGCAGCCCCAGCATCCAAAATCTTTCTATTATGTCTTCCTATGACCCACATCCTACAACCGCATTATAATTGGTTACAGGGTGATTCTTTTTGGTCCATTTTGTTGATTGTGGATCCAAAAATGTTGAGAACCAATTGTTTTGGCTTAACTGCCTCTCCTTTTAAAAATTGTTTTTGTTATTCCAAATACCACTTCACACACAACATAAGTACAGTATACACAATTACAAAGAGCAGAGTTTTCTTAAATTAAATAACATTAGGTTCAAATTTGTTTTCTTTCTAGACTCTAAGGAACATTGTTCTCTTCTGTTACATTGCATGGAGGAGAGCAATTTGTATTAACTTTGTTAAAATACAGACAGAATATAGGAGGAGCACTGTACAGTAGCAATAGTTCAAGACTTCCACAATAGTCTAGAACAAACCTTTGAGTGTTTAGATTAGCCTTACAGACATGTTAGCTATCTCAAGTTAATTGTTTTTTACTTTGAATTAAATGATTGCCAATGTAGTGAAGCGGAGGCACAAAAGATGGGAGTGTTTGATCTGCCTTCTATATAGAGCAGGGGTTCTCACAACTACTGGCCGTCGGGAAGTTTAGGCTTGAAATTAGACCAAGGTTTCTAACCATCAGGGGGGTGAAGTTCTGGAACAGCCTTCCGAGGGAAACAGTGGGGGCGAAAGACCTCTCTGGCTTTAAGATTAAGCTTGATAAGTTTATGGAGGGGATGGTTTGATGGGATAACGTGATTTTAGTCAATAGGTCAATAACGTTCCTTCGCTGGTAATTAGTAATAATGGTCAATGATGGGATATTAAAAGTTACTACAGAGAACTTTTTCCGGAGTGTTTGGCTGGAGAATCTTGCCCGCATGCTCGGGTTTCAGCTGATCGCCATATTTGGGGTCAGGAAGGAATTTTCCTCCAGGGTAGATTGGCAGAGGCCCTGGAGGTTTTTTGCCTTCCTCCACAGCATGGGGGAGGGGTCGCTTGCTGGAGGATTCTCTATGACTTGAAGTCTTTAAATCACGATTTGGGGACTTCAACAGCTGAGTCAAGGGAGAGAATTATTCCAGGATGGGTGGGTCAGCTTTTGTGGCCTGCATCATGCGGGAGGTCAGACTAGATGATCGTAATGGTCCCTTCTGACCTTAAAGTCTATGAGTCTGTGAGTCTAAAAATTTTGGTGGCCTCAGAGTGCGGCCACCAACTCTTGCTGGTGGCCACTTTTACAGTTTTAACTAAAATTCCTAATTAGGTTTAGGAAAGACAAATAAATATGCCCATATACATGTCCAAATCATTGCAGTTTATTTATGTTGGGATTTTTTGCACTCTAATAAAAATAATGTACACTTGTTTCTATTCTTTACTGGACCTAAACAGAATAGAAACACAAATAAGGTACTTTGCACATGCACATTCTTGTCTTTTTGTTGTTGCTGCTTTTTTTTAGACTTGCTAGCAAGTAAGTCTGCTGCTGTGAAAAGTGATTAAACATACAAATATGACTTTTCACAACAACAGATATAGTCATCCCTGGCAAGCCCAGGGACAAATTATCCCTGGATGGGGAAGTGGGTAGGGAGGTGGGGGCCAGAGGTGATGGGGAGAATGGATGGGGGCGGGGGGCTAAGGGAGGCAGTGGAGGCCAGGGGGAATGGATTTTAGATAAAGGGAGGATCGTCTATCTCCTTGTGGGAGGTACAGTTATCTTCATCTTATAAAAAAATGTAAGGCAGAAGGTTTAAGTGATTCAATGAAGGCTGCAGAGAGGATCAGTGACACAGCCAAGATTAATCCACTGGTTATTTTGCCATTGACTTCAATCGGGCCAGGATTTCAACCCATACATTTCCAGAGTCTTCCCTTTGTACATCTCTACCCTGATATAACGCTGTCCTCGGGAGCCAAAAAATTTTACTGCGTTATAGGTGAAACCGCGTTATAGTGAACGTGTTTTGATCCGCCGGAGTGCGCAGCCCCTTCCCTTCCCCCCCCTCCCCCCCCCGGAGCGCTGCTTTACCACGTTATATCCGAATTCGTGTTATATCGGGTCGCCTTATATCGGGGTAGAGGAGCACTTAGCATACTAGATTATTGTATTCTCTGAAGCTGTCCTTTTTTGTGACTGTTTAGCAGAAGTGCCCACATGAGAGAAAATATGCAATTACTGTGTTATGAAGCAAAGGTACATGCTATATGCAGATGTAATATGGGCAAATTCATTCTATTATTTACCTTTCTTACTCTTTATAAAACTGTTTTTCCTTTGTCTAAGCCAGTAAATAACTTTCTTATAACCTTGAGCAATGATGGTGAAAGTGGTTAACGTTTGAAAGAGAATTAAGATTAGCAAATTTGTTGGAAGCATAGATAGCTGTGATACTTTTAAATGTGATTTTTGTATTAATTACGGGTACCTGAATGTTAGTAAAGCGTTACTATTTTGGGCTACGATATGCAAAACTAGTATATTTTGTGTGTGATAAAATATCTTACAGCCAGGTATCAAATTTGTAGACTGGAAGTATTTCATAACCTTCTTTACAAAAACAACGTGGCAATGTAAAATCAAGCAATACCATAACCTTTAAACAACACTTATAACAAATGCAAAAAAAGGCTTTTTAAAACAGATACATAGTTATTACATCTGTTTGGTTTCATCAGTACCAAAATGTAGGTTGTAAAGTCAATATATAAGTGTAAAATAGCTTTCTGTCACTCATTGGTTAGGTAAATATTCTGGTTGCATTTTATGTTTTGTGTTTTCAGACTTTTCATTCATAAGTTTCATAACATTTATTAACGCTTTGTAACTATGACACCTTTGAGGAGTGCCCAGGACTGTGGGTGACCTTGTTACCTCCCTTGCCTCCAGTGTGAGGGAGTCTATGTTTGATAACTGGGCATCAGCTCCAGTGCAACACCAGTCTTTCCAGCACTCTCCTCAGGACTCTGCCAGTCCTATCCTTGCCTTGCAGGTTAACAGTAAGTGCACCTAGGGTGATCAGATAGCAAGTGAAAAAAATTGGGGTGGGGGTGGGAGGGTTATAGGTGCCTATGTAAGAAAAAGCCTCCAAAATTGGGACTGGCCCTATAAAATTGGGACATCTGGTCACCCTAGGTGCACCCCAACCTTTGAGAAAAACCATGAAGAGGGTTCCTCTACAGCATCCAGTCCCTGACACTGGATACTCATAGATATTACCAAGTCTGTTGACTCCAAAGATAGTACACACACCAGCCTCTTAGCTAAGCTGAGGATGCACGGTTTACATTAATATTACATCACTGAGATGAATTTATACTAAAACCAAGAATATGTTTGTTAATAAAGAACAGAGATTTAAGTGATACTAAGCAAAGATAATAGAAACAAAAATGGTTACAAATAAAACGCAAGTATAACATGCTTCGGAGTTACTGCATATAACCTTGGCAGGCTCCAGTCTTTGTCTAAAGCAGTTTTTCTCACCTACAGCTGTTTCTCATGCTCAGTACCACCAACCCACATAGCTGGGGCTCCACTGGTCATGGATGCATAGAGCGCTGACCTATTTGTTCCCTCAGTGATGGATAAGTAAAGAAATTCTTTCCCCTTCTTCTTGCAGTCCAGAAAATCTTTGAAATATATTCTTTTGATATGTACTCCGAGATAAAGTTCCTCTCTCCTGCTGTGTGTTCTTTGTGGTGCAGACATCAGGTCCCTTTTTCACATTTTCTTGTTAATTTGCATTTCCCGTTGACTCAAATATAGTCACCATTGCCTTTGGTTAACCCTGCTCAATTTACATTATAGACAGGGAGATAACTACTTTCCCTCCTATCTGGAAGGAAACCTATTTCTCCCTTTGTTTGGTCACAGACTTTAAAGCATCATATCACTAAGTATCTGTAGTTGTTCATATAGTGTTAATACATACATTTCACAATGATATTAATGGCCAGTGTGTTATAAGTTTTCATTTGATACCTAATAGATATTCTTTTTAGATAAATGCCATTGCAGCAAGGTTAGGTGTATAGTGAGTTTGTCAGGCCTGACACGTTGCTGTCACAGAGCAGTGAACCAGCAAAGGGCCTCTCTGTCACAGTAACATTTTCTTAAACTAATATTAATTCTAAATGTGTCTTGGAGCTATTCATTCCAAACAGAAAAGAAACAAAAAGTACATATGTGATAGTGACATTTAAGAACAGGTTTGGCAATCAAAATTTAGTGCCATGTAGAAATGTGTTTGGACCCATGGGCTGAAACTATGTGCTCCTAAGCTGCCCTGTGACTCGTCAGGTTCCAGCCACAGTCTTTGTCACTATTTCTAGAGAATAGGATCCTGTGGTGTAGCTGTCCCAGACCCCCCCATGACCAGTGCTGATTCCCTCTCCTTCCCTCCCTCCGACATCCCAGTTGCTCAACAAACACATGCAACTCCCATCAATCTCAATGTAAGTTGTTATTTTTCATGTTAACCAGGGGCAGTATATGGGCCTAAGTGATAACGTGCTTTTCAGTCAACTTTTAAACTGACAGATGTCATTAAAATGAGGTATTTTAGACTCGTAGTGGTTGACGGGTCTAGCAGGCTACGATGTAGAGCAGTGCTGAAAGAGCCAAATTTTGCCCGTTACGAGTTAAGTACATGTGCAGCAAATTTAGGCATATAGGATGAGTTTTAGGGACAAATGGTGATTAGGTACCTATCCCCCACCCATAAATCCTAATTGGATTTACAGGCATCTAAGTTAGCTATTCCTTACAATAGCAAGAGGCACCACCAGGTCACATCCATGTTGGAAAGGTTTATCTGAGGGCTCCTTTTACTACAGAATCTACATAATATATGGGCACAAAGAAATACATTTTTTACCTTATGTGTTCTGGAGCAAGCTTCATAGATGCTTTTACCTGAGTGGTTAGTTTGCCCATGTGCAATATCAGAGGGCCTCCATGCTTTATAATAATAGTATATCTCCATATATTATATTATCTCATAGAACTGGATGAGACCTCCAAAAGGTCATAGAGTCCAGCCCCCTGCCTTCACTAGCAGGACCAAGTACTGATTTTACCCCAGATCCCTAAGTGGCCCCCTCAAGGATTGAACTCACAACCCTGGGTTTAGCAGGCCAATGCTCAAACCACTGAGCTATCCGTCCTCCTAATTTGTAATTTTTTTTTTTTTTAAACAGCTGTTAGGTTTTGGTGTGTCACCTTCTATCTCTGTCACATTTTGGGTAAGCAATTTGTATTCTGTTGTGTTGTCATACTTGGTATTGTAAAACAGTGAAAGGGAAACATTATCCATTTGGTCATTCCAGAAGTGTTAAAATTAGGACAATAGGATTTGTAATATATATTGGAACTTATTCATGATGAGATGTGTTACATTTTATCGAATTACTCAGAAGAGAAATGGATACACATCTCTTTGAATGGCAAGATCTTGCACGGGGAATTACAGGGATACTCTTTGCTTGTCTTCTGTAGGAGCCTTCTGGAAATGCTAGTCACTACAGCAGTGATGACTTCATATATTGCACTAGATTTTTGCAGGATGTCCTTATCCACTGTATATTTTATTTATTTAGATCTATAGAAGTCCCTGTCCAGGATTGTAGGAACCCTTGCCATATATTTAAACATTCAAGCTAATCATACAAACAAAAATCAATGCAGCAGCCTTCCCCCCGCAAAAAACCTCACCCCAGCCACAGATCTAGACACTGTGGAACAGTGTCCACCTGTTGAGATGGAGAGAGGGTTGTTCTTTTTGAGTGAGTGTGTGTGTGCAAAAGCAGACACCTACCTCACATGGTAGACTCCAAAACTGACTTGTTATGTGGGAATTTTCACTATGACTGCACTTACACAGGAACGTCTGATGCAGACCCAAAATTTATGGATTCAGATTCATGTCACCATCCCTGCTGGTGTGCATTTGACTCCTGAGAAATTTATACAGTTTGTGAGTACATTACATTTTGCAGATCTGGGTCCCTGTCTAATCCATTAGATTGAGATCCCTAGGGCCACTTCAGAGAGGTTACCAAACCTGCAGCTGCAGAGTTTCTATGTTGGAATGGATGGGCTGTCCACCCCAAGCAATGGCTTTAATTGTTTTCAAAGCTGCTAGTAGGTTTCTGTCTAAATTGATCTTTTTAAAAAAAAAAAAAAAGCTGTTATGTTTAGCAAGTTTCTTTTTTAGCGTTTGGTAATAATTCTTTACCAAATGCTAGAAAGCAAACTTCCTGAATATAACCCTAAAACCCAAGCCACTGACCTCTTTAAAATTTGGACATAAAACTCTATGTATGCACTATCATTCACTAGTAGCACTAGAATAAAGCTTGATAACTGAGGCACAAAACACCTCTCCCCTTCCCTAACAAACCACCTCTAAGCTTTCAAGACCCAGATATGGAAAAGTGTGTCTGGTATTTTTCATTCCAGCACGTTGAGTAGGGTGGGAGCTTATTGTTGTGTTTAGGATTTGACCTACATATAGCAGTCAGCTCTGCGACTTCACAAAAATGCAGTATTAGGTTGAAAATAATATGCTAGCGGGATAGTATCTGTGTCAAATTTTCAAAATTATCTTATTCTGGTGAAATAAAGGGACTGCATAGCAGCGGAACCAATCACCAGGGAATCCTCCAACATAAAGTGGTTCTCCACATGGTGCAGTAGCAGAGGAAATGCTCCACGTCCCTTTCTTCCAAACACCCTGGAGCTGGGGACATGTAGGGTGTATATAATTGGCAAAGAGGCATGGCTTAAGCACTGCTCTACTTCAGCTATTCTTGGCTATCAGAAGCACACCTAGGGGCCAACTGGAGCTGAATATAAGCTACAGTAGCCCAGAGACTGCTTTAAGGTATTCTAGGAGGTTGGCAGGGCCTAGAATAAAGGGAACACAACACACCTGCTTGTACCAAGAACGGGTCAGCTAGAGTGAAGAGTCAGGTTCAGTGGCCTTAGGAACCAAAGTTTGCATTGAGATTGGTTATATGTCACTTAGATACTATGATGATGAACATGGCATAAGAACCTGGATAGAATATATTTTTCTACTATGCAAGGTTACAATTGGGTTGGACCTCCCATTTATGAAATAATCAATTGTGACATGTCCTATACTGTTTTTTTGTTTTGTTTTGCTTGTCATCAAACCATATATGTAACTGTTGCTCAGAGCATATATCAGCAGTTAGGAGGATAATTTCTCTACATGTGCATCAGGTTATGTAGGCAGCTAAGCTGCAGAGTCCAGATTTGCCAGCCAAAACATTGATCCTTGTTTGTAACTCATGTGTACCCTGAAATCGGTGCAAGAGATTATCCTTAATCGGCAACTTCCTGTTTTAAAAGACTACCCTAAATATATATATAATTCTGCTCAGCCTTTAACAGATCTCCTTTATTGTTAGGTTTTGAGGTCAAGTTATTGACATGTGCAGAAGGAGTGGAGTTGTAGAAAGCCCTTCCATAGTAACCTGACACACTTAGTGTATTGAGGATACAGACTCATCTCCCCGTCCTTGCTGGTGTGCATTTGATGACTTTTAAGAAGTCTTTATGAGCCTTTCCCTTACAGGAGAAAGTCACCTTAAGCTAACTATGAAGATATGCATTGCTACCATTCCATATAAAGAGAAGGAACTATCCACCTTTGGATATCATCGTAGAGCAAAGGGAATGAAATCCAACATGAAGTACTTTCTATAGAATCATAGAACTGAAAGGCAGCCCAAGAGGTCATCTAGTCCTGTCCCCTGCACTCATGCCAGGACTAAGTATTATCTAGACCATCCTTGATGGGTGTTGGTCTAACCTGCTCTTAAAAAACATCCTCTGATGGAGATTCCACAACCTCCCTAGGCAGTTTGTTCCAGTGCTTAACTACCCTGGCAGTTAGGAAGTTTTTCCTAATGTCCAATCTGAACTTCCCTTGCTGCAATTTAATCACATTGCTTCTTGTCCTATTCTCGGGGGTTAATGAGAAATTTTTTTTCTCCCTCATCCTTGTAACAACCTTTTATGTACTTGAAAACTGTTATCATGTCCCCGCTCAGTTTTCTCTCCTCCAGACTAAACAAACCCAGTTTTTTCAATCTTTCCTTGTAGTTCATGTTTTCTAGACTTGTAATCATCTTTGTTTCTCTCCTCTGGACTTTCTCCAATTTGTCCACATCTTTCCTGAAATGTGGCACCCAGAACTGGACACAACAGTCCAGTTGAGGCCTAATCGGTCCAGCGTAGAGCAGAAGAATTACTTCTTGTGTCTTGCTTACGACACTCCTACTAATACATCCCAGAATGATGTTTGCTTTTTTTCAACAGTGTTACACTGTTCACTCATATTTAGCTGGTGATCCACTATGACCCCCAGATCCCTTTCTGCAGTACTCCTTCCTAGGCAGTCATTTCCATTTTGTATGTGTGCGACTGATTGTTGGAGTACTTTGCATAGGTGGAGTACTTTGCATTTGTCCTTATTGAATTTCATCCTATTTACTTCAGACTCTTTCTCCAGTTTGTCCAGATAATTTTGAATTTTAATCCTATCCTCCAAAGCACTTGCAACCCCTCCCAGCTTGGTATCATCGGCAAACTTTGTAAATGTACTCTCTATGCCATTATCTAAATCATTGATGAAGATATTGAACAGAACCGGACCCAGGACTTATACCTGCGGGACCCCACTCGATATGCGCTACAAGCTTGACTGTGAACCACTGATGATTACCCTCTGGAAATGGTTTTCCAATCCGTTATGCACCCACCTTCTAATAGCTCCATCTAGGTTGTATTTCCCTACTTTGTTTATGAGTAAGGCATGCAAAACAGTATCAGAAGCCTTACTAAAGTCAAGATATACCACATCTACTGTTTCCCTCCTATCCACAAGGCTTGTTACCTTGTCAAAGAAAGCTATTAGGTTGGTTTGACATGATTTGTTCTTGACGAATCCATGCTGACTGTTACTTATCACTTTATTATCTTCTAGGTGTTTGCAAATTGATTGCTTAATTATTTGCTCCATTATCTTTCTGGGTACTGAAGTTAAGCTGACTGCTCTGTAATTCCCCAGGTTGTCCTTATTGTCCTTTTTATGCTTGTTTACATTTTGTAGTTTTATTACCTTTTAAAAAATACGAATAAGTCTTTGGGGCAGGGGCTGTCATTTATCTTATGTTTGTGCAGCTCTGATGCTTCCCGGGGTACTCAGCATTCTGAAGCACCTCAGTACCACCTGCACATAGCATGAGGAAGTCTTGTCTGTGCTTGCCAGGGGCCAGCTCCCCAACTCCACCAGCTATGGGCAACACAAGCACTCCCCCATAGACCTCTACAGGCCCGTCTGTCTCTCTACAGGTTAGGAAAAAGGCACACTCCAACCCTTGAACCGTCCAAGTGACTCCCTGGAGTGTCCAGCCCCTGTTTCACTGGAGACTCGTAGTAGTCGCAAATCTGCTGCTTCCAAAGAAGGAGTACACCCCAGCTTACTAGTTCTACCCCAAACCACAGCTCTGCTTAATACACAGTAGTCAGATACATTTATAATGAAATCAAGTATATGTCAATTTTAACAAAATAATTCAAAGTAGGAGCAAGCAGAAATATTGTAAACAAATAGTTTATTTAAATAAAGTTATAACACACATTCTGGAGCCTAGACTTAATTAACAAGATACTCTCTTGTCTAATAAAGTACACCTCTACCCCAATATAACTCACCCCGATATAACACGGGTTCACATACAACGTGGTAAAGCTCTGAGACGCTGCTCTGAGCAACGTGTTAAGGGTGCCGGGCCTGGCCAGGGTGGAGGGGTTGGATAAGGAGCAGAGGGTTTCGGGGGCGGTCAGGGGCTCCCCCCCCAGGGTCTAGGAGGCAGGAGCTGTGGGGGGGCAATTTTGGGGGCCCCGCAGTCCCAGAGTGGCCCAGGGGAATAGCGGGGGGCCGGGAACAGCCCACTCTGCTCCGCTTCCCTCACCCCAGCCCCAGCGGTGTCGCTCGGGGGAGGGGGTTTGGGGGGAGGGATCCCTCCTGCACTCACCGGCAGCGGCAGAAGCGGAGAAGCCCGGCCCCAGCCCGCTCCACTCTGCCAGCTCCCAGCTGCGGCGCTCCGCTACCCGCTTCAGGTGAGTGCGGGACCTTTCCCCAACGCCCCCCTAAGCGACACGGCTGGGGGTGGGGCCGCATCCCTCCGCTTCCTATTCCCGCCGCCGGTGAGTGCAGAGGGTGTTCTTTCCCCAACCTCCCCGCACTCACCGGCGGCGGGAAGTGGAGCAATGCAGCCCCAGCCCGCTCCATTCCACCACCTCCCAGCCGCAGCGCTCCGCTTCCCACCACCAGTGAGTGCGGGGAGGTTGGGGAAAGAACGCCCTGCGCACTCACTGGCGGTGGAAAGCAGAGCGCCGCAGCTGGGAGCTGGCGGAGTAGAGTGGGCTGGGGCTGCGTTACTCCGCTTCCCGCCGCCGTTAAGCGCAGGGGACGTCCTTTCCCCAACCTCCCCGCACTCACCGGCAGCGGGAATCGGAGCAGCCCAGCCCCAGCCCACTCTACTCCGCCAGCTCCCAGCTGCAGCGCTCTGCTTCCCGCCGCCGGTGAGTGCGCAGGGCGTCCTTTCTCCAACCTCCCCGCACTCACCGGCGGCGGGAAGTGGAGGGCTGCAAAAGTGGGGGGCAAAGCAAGTTCGATATAATGCGGTCTCACCTATAACACAGTGCAGGGCCAGTGCAATCCATTAGTGCCTAGGGCACTAACATTTGGGGGGCGGCGACCGCGGTGGCTGGATCTTCAGCCGCCCTGGTCGTCGTCGGCATTTTGGGGGCGGGACCTTCTGTCGCCTCTGTTGGGGGTGGTATTTCGGGAGCAGGACCTTCCACTGCCTAGGGCGGCAAAAATGCTGGCGGCGCTCCTGACGCAGTGAGATTTTTTTTGTCTCCCGAGGACCGCGTTATATCGGGGTAGAGGTGTATTGCTCACCAGCACTTTACAGCCAGGCTGGCTTTGATCCTCTTTTCATGAGACAAACAACACTGTCAGCTTATTTCCTCGGTTAAGGATTCACTGTGTTTCTTTGGATTCCCTGATATACCAGACTATCTTTTGATGTTAGTCATAAACATGATTCTCCCCTGCTGGGCGTTTTTTTTTTCCCTGTAGGTTTTCTCTCTTGTAGATTTTGCAGTCTTTCAACTAGTATCTTGCTCAGTGTGAAAATAGGCCTCCATTGTGAGTCATAAAATACAGAATACTCTTGTGGCCGGACAGAGGGATAAGCGTCTGTAACCTCCTGTCTGAAAGTTCTGAGTTATGTCACCCCCTGGTGACCTGCCTTAATTCCCAGTCCTTAAGAACATGAATTTTAGTATAGATGCATAAATCCATAAGTATTATCCATACACATATTGCACAGTGATTATGATGAGCAATGGGGTACTGGCTCTCGGTAGAAACCTCACATGTCACCCTTGGTGAACTGTTATGAAAATATCTGACCCAGAGGATCCCTGCAAGACCTTCTACATTCCTTGTGCTCTCTGCCAGTTGCACCAAGGGTCCTTGGGTCACACCAGTGCTTAACACAATGATTCTGTGACCTGGTTGGTCTTTAGGTGCTATCACCATATACATATTGAATAATAATATTTAAGTAAGCAAAGTGGTTAATTGATCCCAGAAGTAATATAGAAAGAAAAAAAGGATACGTATTTTCATGATTTCCCCTCAATTTGGGTGTTGTCTTTCCCATAATTTGTGAGGTATTTTCCCCCATATTAGATGACCTATTTTGCATATAATAACCTCTGTGTAATAGATACTCTGAGTAATTCAGATGTAATTTTTGCTACAACGCAAGGGAGGTAATTAGTTTTTTGTGAAACTTACTAAATGTTAAATATTCTACATGACATTTATAATAAAGATAACTCAGTTGCCTTTGTTTAATTTTTTAAAATTAAAATTACATTATTACATTGTAAATCAGCTATTCTATATTGAAAGCTAAACCCTAATGTCAGTGCTAATTTAGTGCTGCTGTCAGAGGCCTTCAACAGCTTTGGAGGCAGGCTGAATTTTTGCCCCTAACAGCAGGGTGGATAGTCAGAATGTAGAGGACAAATGTCTAACCCTCTTAATTATGAGCATACAACTCCATTGACTTGAAGGTGTGTTTTGCCATAGCAAAGAATGCAATATTGGGCTCTTTCTGATAGTGATGTATTACGCAAAATGGCTTAATGGGAACTATATTCTATAAACATCTGTAAGGGTGAGATAATGTTAGCTGCAGCTCCTGAGAGTCAGGTCATTTAGTCACTCCTGAGGAATTGTATAGACTAAAATCTATCTGTTTTATGCTTATTGGCATTATTACAAGAATGCATTTTAAGTGTAAAAGATTACCAGTCTTGGTAAAGCTTTCATATTATATATTTGTAAAGGGTGTACTGCTGACTTGGAAAGCTGCCAAATCACCCAAATGACATCAATTATCTGTTGGATATTTTTCATGAGAAAAGGCACCATTTTATTCCCTCAGTGAAGTTGCAGAGTCTCAGCTCATGTGGTTTTCCCTTTATGGAGTTTTGCAGGAAAAGACGTTTTAAACGGGCAGCAGTCATTGCTTAGGAGAACAGCATCTTGTACGTGACTTTGGCAGAGAAACATTTCACCCTGCTGTTTGTTGGTTTTTAATTAAAAAATAATTCCTTTTGTAACTTTTTAAAGTCTTTAATAATTTTCTAATTGCCTGCTTAGGAATCTGGTGTCAGAACAAGTCCAAGGGCCCAGTCCTGCTCCCACAGAAGTATCTGAAGTTTTCCATTGTCCTCAACAGGAGAAGGATTGTATTGGATCTTTGTAGCAGGGTGATTGCCACCCAAGAGCCCCCTCATAAAGTGGTGTCAATAGACTGTGTTGTGGGTTGTGTGAATGTGTCACTCCATTAGGTTTTAGCACTTCCTCAATATTCCATAGGCTGCAGAGCCAGAGTGCAGGGGATGGACAGGTGGACCATGGCCCAACCACCTTTCAGCAGTGGTCTTGTACTAAATTAGTATAGAAGCTGCTGGAGCAGTTGGGAGCATTGCTCCAGCTGCATGGTCGCAATGTCACTGAAATTGGACCTGGCAGCCCCACCATCCAGACAGAGGGGCAACCAGGCCAAATTTGAGTGCCGTTGTGACCTGGGGCATGAGAAGTCTGTTCCTTTATAGTGGTGTGCAGGAGACCATGCCAAGAACTTGACTCCAGGTGGCACTGGCTCATGCATTGTGCACATAGAGGGGGGGGGAGACTCCCTGGCTGAGGGAGACCTGGGGTCCCTAAAGGGGTGGGGAGACAAGTGGGGATTGTAATTCCGCCCCCCCCCCCCCGCCCATTTGTCTAAATTGGTGCCACAGCTCTCATCGCCAGATGTTGCTGTGCAGGTTTCCTTTCCCAGATTCCTCAAAAACTCCACATCAGAGTCCAAAGGTAATTAAAACACTTCCCTTTTGGTTCCAGATTATTTAGTCCTGACACATTGGCCCTCCAGGCTGCTACCCCAGTTCAATGTCTCTCTCCCCTAAGGTAGGAAGTCCCCAGCCCTCCTTCCTGGCGCTGGGTCACCATTTCTTAACTCTCTGCAGACTCTCCTTTTAAGAAGCCTAATTAGGTCACCTGATCTTCATTTTCCCCACCTGTGGAGGTGAGTTAAGCTTGTCACAGGTGACCTTAAGCTTATCTCCCTTTAAAGTGGACAGCCCCACCGTGACCGTCCCTTCCCTGTAAACCAGAAATGTTGGGGAAGATACACCAGGAAGCATGTTACATATCAGCATCCTCCCTACTGTGTGGAGTTGACCTGTTAATGCTTTTTTCATGTTGCTTTTTAAAATAAATCTTATACAAGTAGAAGCATTTGTGGACTAAGTAGAATCCAATAGTATGTATCTTGTACATGTAACATTCCCATTGAAATAAAGGATAGCAGGATTAGGTCGTTAGATCCCAATCCTGAAATGCATATGCATATACTTAGATTTATGTATGCAAGTAGTCCCATTGAATTAGGGCTACTCACCCGAGTAAGTGTTTGCAGGACCTTGGCCTTAGTTTGTTACAGAAGGAAAAGTGCCATTTACCTAACTGTTTGTGTGTGAGAGAGATTAAGGCTTGGTCTACACTTGGAGTTTCTTCGTATAGCTGTATCACTCAGACTTGTGAATTTTCCACACCCCTGAGCGACATAGATATACAAACCTAACTCCAGGTGTACACAGCACTATGTAGACAGGAGAGCTTCTCCCATCAACATAGCTATTGCCTCTTGGGAAGGTGGAGTATCTACACCGAGTTCTCCTGTTGGCATAGGATCGTCTTCACTAAGTGCTAGAGGCACATTTGTGCCACTGCACTGTTGTAAGTGTAGACAAGCCCTCAGATTTCATCAGTGATTTCCTTGGTTTACATTGTATCTGCTGTTCACACTGCATTTACTCCACACTTTTCATAAACAGATTCATCACAAATTTGGGGAGGGGAAAACAGCTTTGGGAGCTGGTGTTTGGAGTGATGTCTGCTTGACTGGTATGAACAATTAATTTTAAATCTTAAACAATTGTCCCAACACTTTATTCTGAAGATAATTTCCTTAGAGGAAACTATCTCTTGAAAAGCATGCAGAAAGGACTGAACCTTTTTAAATGTAACTCTGTTTTCTGTTACTTAACATGAAAGAACACTTTCTGAAGGTGAGAGAACACAAAGCATCTCATATTTATGACTTTATAGGCAGTGGGACTGTGACCTAATGTAAACTTGCAGAGATTTAGTATAATATCCTTAGCTTGAGGGCAACATTCTGAAAACGTTGTGGATTTTCTCTTTTATCCTGGCTCAGTCTACAATCATATTTCTTCGTTATTATTTCCTTTTAGCATTACAGTACAATTGATGTTGATAGAAAGCATGCAGAAACTGAATTTAAAAAAAACAAACCACCCCCTCCCTCCCAAAAAAAACACAATTAAAAAAATCTTTTGCATTGTTGGCACAGAAATAGTGGCTGTAGAAAAGTTCCTGGCTGCCTTTCTTTCAGCTGTTGATAGCAGGCACAACAGAGCTATCACTTGCTGCATTTGGCTCATGTAGATTGTCATAAATAGCAAGACCATATATTTATTTTAAAGATTAATTTAATTCATTGAAGATGAATGTTCCTGACTTGTGTGTACATGTTAGTTAATGGAAAGCTGCAAATGTAAAGATCAGGTCTTACTTTCATGCCAACAAATTAATACAACTGTGCGGTGCTGTATTCTCCACAGGTGTGTGTGTGTTAGGACTGTTTGAAGCACACTTTAGCTAATAGCCCATATATAATTTGGAAGAAGATATCTTCAGTGGAAGACCCTCAGGGGATAAATGGAAAGTCTGTAAGTAAACAACATGTCAGCCCTAAGGAAAGAGTTATTGCTTTTAAAGTAGTAATTATTTTTGTCGTAACTGAGTGGTTGGAAACTCCTTAAAGTGAAATACCCACTTTTAATGATTTGAGGCTATGAATTATAATATGAGAGGTTAGAGGCCTAATCCAAAGCTACATTGCATAATAATATATGTATACTTTTAAAAGATGATAGTTTTTTAAATGTCTCATAGTATAATACAGTATTTGTTGCTGTCTTCAGGTATTTTTCTTATCCGATTTGATTTGCTCATAACATTTTAATCATATTAGCAAGTCTCCTAATCAGTTTATTTCAGTTAACCTGCTTTTTATATGTGGTTGTGAGATTGCATGCCAGATTCATCACTGGAATAAATTGGTATGTCTGCTGTGAATTTAGGACAAAGTCTCATAAGTCGGCTTTGACACATAAGTCTCATAAGTCACAATGACAAAATCTGTGACTCTGAAATTATGATATTTCAGTGATGCAGTTGTTTCCTGTAAATGCCTGTTTCACAAGCCACATTGGTAAGAAGCTTTGCACACTGATTGCTAATGTAATGAGGCTGTTAATAACACATTTGAATACTATAAATAAGTCTTCACACCTTGCATGATTATGCATTCGTTAGCTTGTTTTGTTGTTCTCAATGAGCACTTAATGAACCCTCCAACTTGTAGCTTTTATCCTTGATTGTAGAACACATAGATCAGGAAACAGCCTACATACAAATCCTACTTTTGTCTGACCAATTTTTACTTACCATAAAAAATAGCTCCTAAGATTACTATTAACTTAAATATTAGTGACTTTTTCTATGTTTTTAAGCTTATTTACTTTGTGTGTTTAACAGCACTTTCTGGGTAGTCAGTTTCCCCTGCTTGTGTGATTTTTTTTCACATAGCAACAAAGTAGAAAGAAATGAGTCACCAAGAAAAAAGGTGGCAACCCAAAATTGGGTGATAGCGTGGGACCAGTGATGTAGTCCATTCTCCTGACAATGGATGAATGTTCCCTACAGTATTTGTCTTCTCATTCTCCAGTCTAGTTTTTACTGTCTAAAGCAATGTGGCTACTACCACTTGGCTTAGACATTTTATTTCACAATAGGAGTCTGTCTACATTATGGTATTGTATCCATTGCTGATACAGCAATGTGTAGAAAGGACCAATTGATATTCAACACCGTTTCAGAAACTGTGGTTGAACCTTGCCTCAAACAGGGCTCAATTATGGTTTCTAAACTGGTGCTGAACATGAATTGGTCCTGTTTGCACATGTAGTTAAATAGTTTTCTGCACCACCACAGCTATATGCATGGCTGATGCCTGTTGAGCCCTCCCCTGGAGCCCAAAGAGGAATTCTGCCTGACGCAACCAAAATTTTTCCTGTGGCTTCTACTATAATACTATCTCACCACACAACTGAACACAGGCTGTATTTTAAATATTGCCATGTGTATTGGTCAGGTGCACAATATTGATGGGCAGTGTGTAAGTGATTATTACAGTTGTCATTAACAGTAAGTACTTATTCATGTTTGGGAGCTGTCAGTCAGGGGAACTCTGTTGGGGCTGTCTGGCCCCCCCCATCCATTCTTTCTACCACTCAGCACAGCCCACTTGACAGCAGAGTTTGGGAGGTATTACTTGTGCTCAGTGCCTCCTTACGGTATCCTTCCCTTTGCTGAAATAGGTTGCAGTCATGGACTGTACTGCTGTGTAACACCTTGATGGCCACGGAGTGGAGTTTCTCTATCAAGATACATGTAACTCACGGTAACTGTGGAGTTTGTCCTGATCAAACATATATGGCAGGAGGCAGATTTACCTTTGTGGTTTATCAGTTTTATGCCAGTAGTGTAACTCCATGCAGCTACATCACCATTAAACTGGAATAATGCAGTGGTGAATCAGGCCCCGGAACTGGGTTTCCTGTTAATCCGTTAAGTTGCTGTTTGGGCAGCCAAATTTGCCACAAATAACCAAACCAACACTGATATTTCTTATAACCAGTAGTTAGCAAGGCAAAGCAAAGAGTAAACCCAATGAGGTACGGAGTGAGAAGGCAGAGGAGAAAAGATAAGTGAACCATGAAAATTGTGTGGGGAGGGAAAAGGGAGTTCCAGACTGTGAAATGACAGTGACACAAACCAATAGCCTTTCTGAGCAGAGCACCTGCAGCCACTCCAGAGTCCTGGTAGTAAGCCACAGAGATAGGGAGATTTTGTGGGGAGGAAAATCACATTAATGCAGAAAGTAAAAAACATTTAAACACATGTAATGCAAACTGTTTTGGGGAAGCCATTTCAAGACCGAGTGGGAAACACTGAGATCCTGTTCAGTAACTAAATTGAAGGGTGTGTTACATACTAGGAAAGGAAAAAGGTAGATGGATACCCAAGAAAGTACTAGGAAAAAGAAAATATTTATCAGCCAATACAATGCAAGTGAAAAAGTAATTACAGGAGACTTGCCACTCTCTAGGGCCAGAGCTTCTCTACTGAACGAGAGCGACAGTGAAATTCCAGCTTGTATCTGGGATCAGTTGTCACCTTGACCCAAAATAACTCCATTGGCCAAATGCTGCTGTTACACTCAAGAAGCCAAACTAGGACTTAATTTAACTCTTGCATCTGAGTGATATTTTCATTGTCTGAAGAAAATGTTTTAACATTTTTATCACAGGGACTTGAATGTGCAGTGATTACAGGTTTGAAATCACATAGCATATAAACTAATTGGGGCAGCTCTTAGTTACACATGTGTGTATCTGGACTAAGTCCACATACTCCCTCCACTCTCCCACCTCATATCTGAGAAAGAAAATACAAATACAGTAGAACCTCAGAGTTACAAACACCTCAGGAATGGAGGTTGTTCATAACTCTGAACAAGCCATTATGGGATGCTCCTCAGGGTGGCGTGCTCGTAGCGGGAGCTGACAGCTCTGCAGTGGCTGCCTTGCCTGTGGGGATGGGGACAGGCAGCTGGTTCTAGCCCCCTGGCTGCAAGGGTGATGAATGAGGCACCCTGGGGCATATCAGTGAGAGCTAGTGCCAGTATGTCTCCTCAAGCAGGGAAATCACACCCCCAGGTAGAAGTGTAGACATACTCTATATTTGAATCTTGTTTAATGAAAATGAAAGCTTTTAGTCTCTGTCATGAGTAAATAGAATCTCTTCTTCAAACTTCCTGTGCTTGGTGCAAAGCTGTATCTGATGTTTGAGTAAATCAAAGTCTGATCGTAAAAATTTTAAATGCTAAAGTTAAATTATTTGTAGTTCATTGAGTACCATGCATTGTGTAGCTACTCTTCTATTTCGAGTATTTCTCAATATCTTGACTTCAATCTCAGTTTTGCTGTAACTTCTTTTTGATATCAAATAATCACACAGGTTGCTTTCTCTCTCTCTCTCTACATTTGTGTTAAAGCTACTTGGTAAGGTTCAGCATGTCCAATCCTTTGCATAAAAAACCTGAAGGCTGCCTCTGTTGTATCAAAAGGACCCATCTCAGGGACTTCAATAAAGGATAACTATTTGTAGAGTTTGTGAATGATGTGCACACTTTTTAAAGACATTCCATTCATATTTTATAAGTGCATACCCAAGTGGATCTCTACATGCATCACATAGTGCTATGCGCAGTCCAATGCCACACCACCAGGCAGAATTACGGCCCACTCCACGAGGGTGCAAGCAACCACCTCTACCTCCCTGGAGGACGTCCTCTGGCATGATATCTGCCAAACGGCGATTTAGCGCTCCATACATACCTTCACTGCCCACTTTGCCATTGACCCGGGAGCAGCCGCAGAGGCGACCGTCGTCTGTGTTGTCCTGCAAAAGGCAATATCTCTGGCATCCTGGCACCCACCTCCAAGCTGACCACTGCTTCATATCACCCACATTTGGAATACATAGAGGGACCATCACTCAAAGAATAAGAGGAGGTTACTTACCCGTAACTAGTGGTCCCTAGTTGTACCTTCCCACTGTCCCTTTTGCTGTGGATGGCCCTATTTACTTAGCAGTAAGAGGGTGACTCAGGGTGCATCGCCCCACATGGCCTTTTATAATCTCACCTGGAGCACGAGGCAATGTACGACGTGCGTGTGGGTCAATGGGCACTGCTGCTGAAAACTTTTGGCTCCGGTGCCTGGAATGCACGCGCACCCACGTTTGGAATACAAATAGGGACCACACATCTGAAAGAACATCCAGTTTCAGGTAAGTAACCTCCTTATATGCTTAACTTTCTGCATTATAGTCCCACTGAAATTAATGGAGCTACTTACACCACACAATATTAAGTCTTTGTAGAATCAGGCCTAAATATAGTACTTGTGGGATCTCTCCATTTTTGTGAATTTTTGTAGTTTATTGCCTGTGATATGGGGGAAATAATTGCATATCTTGAGAGTAATTGCTAGTACAGTTTTCCCCACAAAACTATGCTAATGAAAAACCCCAATTCCTCCAAATGAAATGGTGCTTTTGTGATGTGGACAAAAGCCCAGCAGAGATTTGGTTGAGATCATCCAACTCATTTCACTTTTGACTTAATTTAGATTTGACTCTATATTTCTTTAAAAGTGAATATCGGACTGTTTTAAGGTGTGGTTTTCCTTTAGTAAAAGGAAAGGAAGCACATACTTAACTGCCCTTTGAAAATGTGTTAATTATAGTAAGACAGGGTTCTACAATTCACCATAAACTTTCAAGCAGCTGTGAGAATGTAGTGTATGCATGAAGTCTCTTACCATCTTGAAAATCTTTATAAAGTTGTAGCTGAGCTTTTAACAGTAAAAAACAAACTGCCAGTGAAGTTTATTTTCTTTTTTACTGAGTTTTCTGGACCATTGTTCCGCTTGAGGAGCCATGTTTGTTAGTTTTGGCTCACAGACTTCTCTTCCTTAAGGATAAACTATCCTTAGGCACTTGTACAACTATGCATTAAAAGACTGCCTAGCAGTTTATTCACAGCCTCAGCTCAAGCAGAATTCAACTGTGTGACTTCCTGGCTTAAGCGGGGGTGCATCCGTAATGTAAATACCGAGCTGATTTTGTGGAAAACTAGGACGTTTTTTGTTTGTTCTTGTAAAAGATTCCTGCTGGAAGCTTTACTTTAAAGTTGGCATTTAGCCTTATCTGCTGTGACTTGGATACTGATCTGATTTTGTGCTTTCATGGACGTTTTTTATATTTTTAACATTTTAATTCAACATTAGCTTTGCTTACAAGCTACATAGCAGAATAAAATTGCATTACAAACATTGTAGTATTAGATTTTATCACCATTTATTTCTTCTAGTCTGCCCAGGGATTTCTACATGTTCAGTAGAACTAATTTGCAGTCAGACACTGAGGTCTTCTAGAAGGCCAGCAGGCTCCACAAATTAATTTATCCAAATAACCAATCCCTCGTAGGCCAACCATAGAAGGACACCAAAATGGCCTAAGTAGGCAAAGCCCCCTTTTGAAGTCTGGAATGTTTTGACTGACTTGAAGCAGGCGGCTGGAATGAAAGGATAATTTTCAGTGACCCATGGGATTTTTTGCCATTTTCAAATATTAGGTAAAACAAAGAGAAATTGCTTGGTCTAATTTAGAAAGACTTAGCAATCCGGATGGTAACCAGACTAAGAATAAAGTACTGAGGTATATATCAGAAGCTCATTCACTGGACTTCATAGTTTAGCTTTTTTTTATAAAGCTAAATTATGAAATAAAGGTTTTACAGTATTTCAGTTTACAGTAAAATGTTCAGGTGATATCCATACAGCGTAAATAAGAAATGTGTTGCCCCACTTCTGTTTAAAAAAGCGACAGTATTCATTTGTGATTTCAACTTCAAAGATTGTCATGAAATACCTTCTTCCATGCAGAGCCCAAATCCTGATCCCATTAAACTACATGCAAGATTTCCATTAATTTTCAATGGGAGCAAGAGTCTGACCCAGAGAAGGCTTTAGCTCATAAAAGGAAAGTATTTTAATGCCAAATATAAATGTATAATTATTCTTTGAAAATATTTTTGGACGGACACGTGAACAAAAAAGACTTTTTTAAGGACTCCAATGAAGCATTTTTGTTTAGTACAGTTAGAGCAATATTCTGCAATTGGTCCACATGCAGGACTGCTACTGAATTCCATGAAGGGGGGCAAATCCATATTTAGGCAACTTAATAAAAGTGCTGAGCACCTACAGTTCCCATTGATTTCAGCACCTTTGGAAAATAGGCTACTTTTATGTAAGAGCTTTCTTCTAGACACTTGTGGTCGAAATTTTTTGCCAAATATACTATGCAGATACATGTTGGTGGATTCAGTCCTGTGCTCAGCAGCATTAGTGGTACAGACCTTACAGTCGCTGCAGAACCTACCAGATCTCCTCAGTTACAAAGAGCCCTAGAATGGTGCTGAGTCTTGGAGAAAAGATGGGTCTCATTGGCGTGGTATGAAGAATCATGCATGAAGGGAGAAGTGCCAGGGCCCCAGTGACCTCTCTCTCTCTCCTCATGCTTCTACAAAGCATGTTTCTTAAAAGAATGTTGTGACATGGAAGGAAATCTCCCTCTGACCCACCTCTTTCCTTCTAATACCTGTGGCTGCTCCTGGGAGCTGTACAGAATAGAATACTTCTCCTTTAGGTCTGGAGTAACTCCCACTCTCTGTGTAGTCCTGCCTAGGATGTAGGGTGAGAGAAAGGATTGAGGATCTACAGTGTGCTGCTTTTAGGGGTGATGTGTGTTTGTGTATCTTATTTACGTTACATTTACTTACTTCCTTGCCTCTGTCAGCTCTGTACCTCCCGTATGTGGAGGGGTCAGTTTGCATAGGTCACAGTCATTCTTATGTGGCCTAATGAAGCTTAGAACCTTCTTCAACCTGAATTTCTCTTACATCTTAACACATAATAGAGCATTGTATTAATGGGAAAGTAAGTTAGAATGATAGGGAAGTCGTATTTAAATGCTTTAAGCACAAAAGCATAAAGTTAAAATTGAGTTTTCAAATTTAACTTTATATTTCTTGACTTTTGAGTGATTGATTTCTCTAATATAACATTCAAGTTAATGATTTATTTTTGCGCAGAATGTTTTTACATTCAGGTTATGTTCTAGTTTTACTTGAGGAACATAATTTTGTTGTAATGTAAATGCCAACTTTGTCTTATGATTATTGAATTATATTGGCTGTGGGTGAAATTAATCATTTTTGGACCCTATTTAAAATAGGAGAAATTCAAATTCCAGGGCTACAGGAGACAAACGTCCCTCTGTTTCTTTATGCTTTGCTTTAGCTACGTTTTTCTAGACTCTCTCAGAAGACGAAGATTCACTCCCCTCTTTGTAGAGAATAACAAACTAAGATCTAAATTAAACATATCTTTAAAAATCAGTGGAGGGATTTCATAGGGGCTTACCAACAATAATTGTGGGAACATAGGATTTGCCATTCTGGCTCAGATACTTGACACCTGAAACCTGCTGTCCTGCCACCAGCATTCACAAGGACGTGAACCCCTCCTCTCTCATCCCTAATAATGCACGTAGGCAATTGTGCAATGCTGTACATGGGGAGAAAGTTCCTGCCTAACTCCTGTGGTGGTCAGCTCATAGTCTGAAGCCTAAGATTTGATTGCCCTTATCGGAGTTCACGTAGCTATAAATATTGCTTTTTGTCATAGATCAGTGGATGAGAGCCCTTAAAGGAAAACAAAACACGTTGATTCTCTGTGTCTGCAAGGACTAGATGAACAGACATTTCCAGGTACACGCTCATGATGTTTTCACCCAGCTGAGTTAAGACATTTAACCACATGCTGAGACACAGGTTTGGACAGACATGAGCAAGAATATTGGTAAAAGTAGAAAAAACTTTTGAGAATGAACAATCTACAAGTACTTGCCTATTCAGGCATCTGCCCCTTGCTGAGACTGCCTTTAGTACTTTGTTTTCTTTAGGGAGTAGGTGTTTCCTGTGATATTTATTTATTTATTTTTTACTTTGATCTCATCTCTGACTGGTTTGTAATTTTTGTTAAGCCTGGCCTCTCTCTTTGTGCTCAAATAGAGGTATAGTTTTCCAAGTGCAACGGAGAGCATCTTGCCATCTAACAAACCGTGTGTCTGTGTGCTCAAATCAAGCAGTTAAATGTCTATACACCTCATTTTCACCTGCAGTTATTTGTGGGTGCAAAATGGTATCCAAGTTTAAGGCACCTTTAAAAACAGGCCCTCTATGGCTTCGATTTTCATTCTTGGTCCAAAAATATTGTAACATGATTCAGATAATATGTATTTTATTACATTCTCATATTTTACTACAAATCAGAATTGTGAAGTTAACAACAGCAATGGGGTGTGGGGGAAGATCCACTTTACTTTTTTCAATACTTGTTTCAGTTGGACAGTATAAAAACTAAGCTGCAGATGAAGCAGGTTTATATAGAGCACCATATACTGCATAAATCCCATACTTGGTCCTTGGAACTGATCTATATTCTTGCTTTCATTGCTCCAACACCTTTTTTTTTTTTTTTAACTCACAGATCAGTGTATCATCATATTTATGTACTTAGTTTGATCCTTAGTAACCAAGAAGAGCTTGGGTTTCCAGGTACAAATTGGATCCTCCTTCTCTTCTCAGACTTCTCTCCCCAGCTAATAGGGGAGATAATTGCTTCTGATGAGCACGATCTCCAGTTTCTTTTGAGAGTGTTTTTTGTAGTCTATGGGTATGTCTGCACTGCAACTGGGAGCTGTGATTCCCAGCACAGGTAGACAGTCGCGCTAGCTCAGCTCAGGCTAACACACTAAAAATAGCCGTGTGGATGTTGCAGCACAGCTGGCGACTTGGGCTAGATAGCTACTCAAGCTTGGACCCAAGTTGTTGGGTGGACTTGGACTCGGGCAGCTAGCCTGAGCTGCTGCTAGTGCCACACATCCGCACAGCTATTTTTAGCATAGTAGTTGAAGCTGGTCTAGCATTAGTCTGTCTCTCCCTGCTGGGAATCATACCTCCTAGCTACAGTGTAGGCATACCCTAAAGCAGTGGTGTGCAACCTGCGGCCCACGGGCTGCACGCGGCCTGTCAGGGTAAACTACTGGAAGGCCACGAGACAGTTTGTTTACATTGTCTTTCTGTAGGCATGGCCGCCCGCAGCTCCCAGTGGCCGCAGGGTCGCCGCCCCTTCCTGAAGCTCCCATTGTCTGAGGACAGCAAACCACTAGGAGCTGAGGGAGGCCGTGCCTGCGGACAGTCAATGTAAACAAACTGTCTCGTGGCCCGCCAGTGGATTACCCTGATGGGCCACAGGTTGCCCACCACTTTCCTAAAGGCAGCTAAAGGAAGTGGAGATGTCTCTGTGATGCTGGCAGGCCAAGTGCCAGCTTATGTCAAAGTCTCCATGTCTCAATGGAACACTGACACGTACATAACTGGAATCAGTCTGGCTCACCTGTGTGTGTTAGTATTGTTAAAATAGGTATTAGAATTATAGGAATGAGTTTAATGTTTAGATTTTGTTGAATGCTTGTAAGTTGCTGCCTGCATTAATCTCACTTATAACCTCTGTATCCCATATTGTGAGGTAATATTTGAGTGGTTGTATTGTGAGAGTCTGTGAGTATGTAGGTCACCAGACAGGAGACAGACATTAGTGTGAAGTGCTGATCTCCAACAGAGGGTGTTGCATCCTACCCAACAGCAAAGGTCTATCGACACGAGATGGACTATTGTGGGACACTTAAGAGGACAAAATACGTTGGTTGTTCTGCTCTCCTCCAATGAAGTGCAAGTGGATTCCTCGCATCAGCTGAGATTGCAGCTCAGAGCATATGGCAGGAGGGGGATAAAAACCTCAGATAGAAATAACTGATTATCTCTATTCTGTTTGGGTTCTGCAGGGCAAGGGTTTTCTAGGCATAAGCAAGAGAACCCCAGCTGCTTGGCATGGGTTAGCCCTTAAGGACATATAGACCTTGTCTATTATAGAAGCTTCTATTACCTTTTGAAACTTAAGATTGTGACTCATTTGTGTATATATGTTTATCTTCTTTAACTTTGTAAATAACTCTCATTTCTTTTTCGAGTGCTTGCTTATGTCCATTCCATGTTAGGTGTGTGTGCTCACCACATGCACCAGTGCCATAAGTTTTTTCTTTCAGTGGTATCCATAGGGGACTGGCTCTGGTGTCCTCTGGAGTGGCGCGCATATGAACCGGTATAAGGAGCGCCACTGGCTCCCCTTTCCCTCAGTTCCTTCTTACTGCCACTGACGGTGCTGGAACATCTCCTTGCCTCGGCAAGCATTTTCTAACCAGTGTTTTTTTCCTATCATCCATTGTGTATATAGTTCTTAAATAAGTACATTAACTCCTCACTTAACGTTGTAGTTATGTTCCTGAAAAATGCGACTTTAAGCGAAACAATGTTAAGCGAATCCAATTTCCCCAAAAGAATTAATGTAAATGGGGGGGTTAGGTTCCAGGGCAGCTTCCCCTACTCTGCAAGTACCAGGGGCGGGGGGCTCAACCCTGAGCCTGCCCGCTCCACCCCTTCCCCCCAAGCCTCCACTCTTGACCTGCTTCTTCTCCCCCCACCTCCTCCCCCTTTACTTCGCATGCTGCGTCCTGGCTCCTCCCCCTCCCTCCCCTCCCTTTTAAATACTGCAAGCCAACTGATTGCCGCTGGCAGGAGGCAGGGGAGGGAGGGGGAGCCTGCACCAAGTCCTTGCTCCTCCCCCCTCCCTCCTGCCTCCTAAATGCCGCAAGCCAGCTGATTGTCGCTGGCAGGAGGCGGGGGGAGAGAGGGGAGAGGTGTGCCGAGTCCTCACTCCTCCTGCCCAGGGCAATCAGCTGGCTTGCGGCATTTAGGAGGCAGGAGGGAGGGGGGGGACGAGGACTTGGCGCAGGTTCTCCCTCCCTCCCCCCCTGCCTCCTGCCCGGGGCAATCAGCTGGCTTGCGGCATTCGGGAGGGAGGGGGAGCCTGCACACCAAGTCCTCACTCTTCACCCCTCCCTCCTGCCTCCGAAACGTCACAAGCCAGCTGATTGCTGCGGGGGGAAGGCGCTGATCCGCGGGGTCTGGCGGCGTGCGGGAGGCGCTTGGGGGGAGGGGGCCATAGGGAGGCTGCCAGCTGTGGAGAAAGCAGGCAGCCAAACAATGTAAGAGTGAAGCATTGCACAATTTTAAATGAGTATGTTCCCTAATTGATCAGCAACGTAACAACAAAACAGCATTAAACGGGATGACTTTAGGTGCGGAGTTACTGTAATTTTTATTGTTCTCTTGATAGTTAGCTTAACAGTGACTGTAGATAAGTTAGATAGTCCCCTGAGGGACTTAGCCTAGGGGACAGGGCATGCCCCGATCCCTGGGCTTCAAGCCTTATGATCGCTGCAAAAAGCCTATGCCGGTCAGGGACCCACATCAAAGCTGCTTGAAGTGTTTGGGGGAAACCCACCTTAGTGACAAGTGTCACGTCTGCAGAAGCTTCAAGCCAAGAACTAAAAAGGAGCGGAACATAAGAGTAAGAGCGCTCCTCTTGGACTCTGCCCTCGCGCCAGCCTTCGAGCCACCAAGATTGGACGCTGCACTGAGCATCGTGGCATCGGTGCAAAGTGCACTGCTGGCACCAGCTCCGTCCAGCGCTGATCTCTGTCCCCGGTCTCCGCCTGGTGCCGATCCGCATGCCGGGTGCCTGCTAAGAAGCAGAGGAAGCACGCCGGGAGATGGTGCTCCCTGATGTCCCGTATAGGGAAGAGGAAATCCAGAGAGGAGCATAGGCCTGCACATGACAGCACATCTTCTCGGGAGCTCAGCCAGGCACCTGAATTGCCGGCTAGGCTATCCAGCTTTCCTTGGGACACACCAGCCATACTGGGTAGTGGCAGAGGTCCGCGGCACCTAGAAGTTCCATCTATGCCAGAGGCCTTCCAGGCTGCTAAAGACATCATGTCTTTGAGGGTGCCACCGATGCCCCATCAAGATGCCATCCTCTCAAGAGGGAAGCTAGCGCTGGGGTCTGCGCAACATTCCCAATCCGTGTGGAATCGCTCCCCAGCACCGCAGCAGTTGGTGTCAAAGCAGCGATTCCCAGGGACGTGCTTTCAACCCACCCATGCCGACCGGCATTCCTGGCACCATTCGCCAGCCTCTTGGCATCGGTCCACCAAGGCATGGCATCGCTCGCCGGACAGTCAGCGCAGATCTGAAGCACGGCACTGGTCGCTATAGCGTGGGCATCACTCCTTGGGACAATGCCGATCCCCAGAGCTGCAGTGCCGGTACCTGGAACTGAGACACCAGTTCTTGGATCCAAGACGGCGATTGCCAGACTCGCGGCACCGATCCCTGGGGTCAAGATAGTGCTCTCTGCTATCCCCTTCTTGGTTGCTGGAGTCCTGGCACTGATCCCAAAGCTGTAGGTGTTGATTGCTGATGTACTATCGCTGATCGGCCGTGCTCCATTGCCAGTCCCCGGACAGACAGCACTGATATCCTGAACCCCGGCACCTTTCCTCCAGTGGCAAACATTGAGATGGTAGGCGCAGAAGGCATACGTACACAGCATCGGCACTGCCATGGTCCTTAAGGGAGGAACTTTCCTCGTCGGGCTCTGAGGCTGAGGAGATGGCGGGTCCCTCGAGCCAGACACATCCAGCCAGATCTGGGGGGGGGGTTCCCCCAGGGCTACCAGCCGGCGCATGGCCTCAGGGCCAATGGCCTACCAGTGGCAAACAAGCAAACCCATGGGGGTTCCCCCAGGCAGGGAGAGTCAGGCAGGGACAACTTGGTTCAACTCCCAAGAACAAAGATGGAAAGAAGCTAGACTTACTTGTTTGAGAAGTTTATTCATCTGCCAGCCTCCAATTACAGGTAGCAAACCATCAGGCCTTACTTGGGAGGTGTGTGGCAGTCTGTGGCCAAGTTCGCAGACTCGCTGCCAGAGGACTCCAAGCAGGAGTTCCTGGATATTTTAGAGGAAGGGAGAAATGTGGTAAAAGCCTCCCTTCAGGTAGTTTCTGACGTGGTGGAGTCATCAGCCAGGTCCATCGCTACGGCCGTGTCAATGAGACGAACGTCGTGGCTGCTATTTCTGGGGCTGTCGAAGGAGACCCTGCAGGCAATTCAGGACCTCCCATTTGATGGCCTAACCCTGTTTGCAGAACAGACTGGCTCACAGTTACATGGGTTTAAGGACTCGAGGGCTAATCTGCATTCCCTAGGTCTCTATACGCTGGCCCCTGCTAGAAAGAGGTTTAAGTCACAGCAACCTCAAAGATCAAGAGATCAGGCCCGACTGGAGCCCTGCTGAAAAAAGGGCAAGGGCTACAAGCGCCATCAAGGCCAACAACCAGCCTCTTCCTCCTACTCAGGCCCTTCCCGGAAACAAACAGATGTTTTGAGAGTGCGCCCAAGGGTGACCTCCCAGTCTGCAGCCAGGATCCTGCATCCCTTTTGTTTTCAAACTGCTTGTTTCCTTTCTTTCCTGCTTGGGCCTCTATAACATCGGACCGGTGAGTCCTCAGCACAGTGGCAGTGGGGTATACCCTACAGTTTATTCCTATCCTCCCCTCTTACTCCCTTTCTCTGTCCCTCTTCAGGAAACCTTCTCACAAGCAACTTCTTGCCCAAGACATGCAAGCCCTCCTGTGAGTAGGGCCTTGGACGAAATTCCCATGCATCTAAGAAGGAAAGCATTCTACTCTCGGTACTTCCTGGAACCAAAGGCCAAGAGTGATCTGCGTCCCATATTGGACCTGCGAGGCCTCAACAAATAGCTCAAAAAGTTTAAGTGCTGCATGGTCTCCTTGGCCTCCATTATCCCATCCCTGGATCCTGGAGACTGGTACGCCGCCCTCAACCTGAAGGACACGTACTTTCATATCTCAATTTTCAACGGACAAAGGACGTTCCTGCGGTTCATAGTTGGACGGGCCCACTACCAGTTCACAGTGCTTCCGTTTGGCCTGGCTACAGCGCCAAGGGTGTTCATGAAATGCATGGAGGTTGTTGCAGCTTACCTAAGGTGCCAGGTAGTTCAGATCTACCCATACCTTGACAATTGGCTCATCAAGCATTGTTCGAGGGTGCAAGCTCATCACAGCGTCAAGTTGGTGCAAGCCACTTGCCGAGTGTTGGGTCTGTTCATAAATGAACAAAAATTCATGCTGGCCCCAGCGCAGAGAATAGAGTTCATCAGGGCAGTTCTGGATTCTACCCGAGCCAGGACTTTTCTCCCAAAACCAAGAGTCAAGGCAATGTGGGATCTCATCGCCCAACTTACCCTGGCTGTGGTGATCGGGTGACTGGTATGCCTCAGGCTGCTAGGGCACATGGCAGCATGCACTTATGTAGTTTGGCACGCACAACTACATCTCAGACCCCTCCAGATGTGGCTGATGTCAGGCTACACCCCAGCCAGACACCACCTGGACAAGGTCCTCACAGTTCCACCACAAGTACTTTGTGCTCTGGAAAGGTGGTCCAACCCGGGCAATATGTCCAAAGGGATACCCTTTGCGACTCCGAAACTCACAATGATGCTAGTGTCGGATGTATCAGACCTGAGCTGGGGAGCTCACGTTGGAACACTCAAAGACCCAAGGGCCGTGGTCCTGGGAAGAGCTGGTACTGCACATCAACATCAGGGAGCTCAGGCCCATCCATATGGCTTGTGAAGTGTTCGTTCCTCAACTGTCCCTTCAGGTGATACAAGTGTTGATGGACAATACAGTCTCCATGTTCTTTGTCAACAGGGAGCATGGTATTTGGCCCTCTGTCAAGAAACCCTCTGGCTGTGGGAATTCTGTATCCAGCCCGTCTTACACATCAAGGCTCCAATGCATGCTGGAGGATCGCCTCAGCAGGTCGTTCTTTTCTCACCATGAGCGGATCGCTTTCCAACCCTTTTCTTCTGTCTTGGACAGGCGACCTGATGATTGCCTTCCCGTCGATCCCATTTATCAGCAGGGCCCTCCTGAAAATTAAGGGGGGAAGGCCAGAGTCATCATGATCACCCCTGCATTGTCTCACCAGCATTGGTTCAGCATGCTCATGGACTTGGCAACAGCACCCGCATGGACACTTCTCAACTGACCAGACCTCAAGATCACAGGAGGTTGCTACACCCAAACCTTGTCTCTCTCCACCTCACAGCATAGATGCTGTGTGGCTGAACCTGGAGGAGCAGGTCTACTCTAGTCAAATCCAGCGAGTTCTGTTGGAGAGTAGAAAGCCCTCCATTAAAGCGACTTACCTGGTGAAAGGCGAGAGATAGTCCTGTGGCACCTTATAGCCTAACAGATGTATTGGAGCATAAGCTTTCGTGGATGAATACCCACTTCGAAAGCTTATGCTCCAATACATCCATTAGTCTATAAGGTGCCACAGGACTCTTTCTCGCTTTTTTTACAGATCCAGACTAACACGGCTACCCCTCTGATACTTACCCGGCGAAGTGAAAGTATTTCTCCTGCTGGGCATCGGAGAGGAAGAGCTCTCTGACCTAGTCTTTCCTGCAGTCCATTCTGGACTACCTGCTTCAATTAAAACATCAGGGCCTGACCTTCTCCTCAATCAAGTATCAGAGGGGTAGCCGTGTTAGTCTGGATCTGTAAAAAGCAACAGAGAGTCCTGTGGCACCTTTAAGACTAACAGATGTATTGGAGCATAAGCTTTCATGGGTGAATATGCATGTGTCTGATGAAGTGGGTATTCACCCACAAAAGCTTATGCTCCAATACATCTGTTAGTCTTAAAGGTGCCACAGGACTCTCTGTTGCTTTCCTCAATCAAGGTGCACCTGGCAGCCATATCGGCCTTCCATCCGCGCATCCAGGGCAGATCAGTATTCTCGTATGAGATGACAATCAGGTTCCTAAAGAGTCTTGAAAGACTTTTTCCGCCGGTCTGGGACCCAGTGCCCCAATGGGACCTAAGCCTAGTCTTTTCTCTAGTCTCCTGTTCTCTTTCACATCTATCGTGGAAGGTTGCTTTCCTTGTGTCTATCACTTCAGTGAGGCGAGTCTCCGAGATTAAAGTCCTTGCATCCATACACAGTGTTCTACAAGGAGAAGGTTCAGTTGTGTCCCCCTCCTGCTTTCCTGCCAAAGCTGATGTCACCCCTTCCATGTTAACGAGGACATTTTCCTCCGAGTCTTCTGCTCAAAGTCTCATGCGTCCAATGAGGAGAGGTGTCTGCACGCTCTAGACGTCAGGTGGGCTCTGGCTTTCTACTTGAAGCATACTAAGCCCTTCCATAGATTGACTCAACTCTTCGTCATGGTGGCTGACAGGATGAAAGGCCTTCTAGTGTCTTCTCAAAGGCTTTCGTCTTGGATCACCACCTGTGCTACAAGTTGGCCATCACTATCAGTGGAGGTACATTCAACCAGAGCTCAGGTGTCATCCGGCAGCCTTCCTGGCGCAAGTCCCTATCCAGGACATCTTCAGGGCTGCAACATAGTCATGAATGCACACCTTCACGACCCACTATGCCATCACCCGGTGATGACTCTGGCTTTGGCAAAGCTGTGTTGCAATCGACATATCCATGAACTCCTACCCGCCTCTGGAGACACTGCTTGGGAGTCACTTAACATGGATGGACATGAGCAAGCACTCAAAAGTTACTAACCATTCGTAACTGTTGTTCTTCGAGATGTTATGCCCATGTCTATTCCATGACCTGCCCTCCTTCCCCTCAGTCGGAGTTCCGGCAAGAAGGAACTAAGGAAGGGGGGAGTCGGCAGCATCCCTTATACCGGTGTATATGTCCCCTATGGATACCACTGAGGGAAAAACTTCCGGTACAAGTGCATGTGGCGAGCACACACACTTAACATGGAATGGACATGAGCAGCACATCTTGAAGAACAACAGTTACAGAAGGTTAGTAACCGTTTTTTTTCTTTTCTTATTTAATATATCTTTATATAGTTTATAATATCATTGGTTACAAGCATTGTCTCTCTAGTGTGAAATCTAAGGTGCAAGTGATCTGGGGTAAGTGACTGGTCCTTTGGGATTGGGAGTAACCTGAATATTGCTGTGATTTGTGGTATAAGGGTCCATCTGTCACAAAGGTATGCTCACCTGAGTGGTGAGGTAGATCGGAGTACCTGAGGGGACTGTGTGTGACTCCATATTAAGGCTGTTATAGTGTCTGAAGAGTTTGATAATTGGTTGGTGAAATGTAAGTATAGAACTCTCAAACCAGTTTGGGGTTTGTGCCCTGTTTCATAGATTCATAGACTTAAGGTCAGAAGGGACCATTATGGTCATCTAGTCTGACCTCCTGCACAATGCAGGCCACAGAATCTCACCCACCCACTCCTGTAGCAAACCCCTAAACTATGTCTGAGTTATTGAAGTCCTCAAATCGTGGTTTAAAGACCTCAAGGTGCAGAGAATCCTCCAGCAAGTGACCCGTGCCCCATGCTGCAGAAGAAGACGAAAAACGCCCAGGGCCTCTGCCAATCTTCCCTGGAGGAAAATTCCTTCCTGACCCCAAATATGGTGATCAGTTAAACCCTGAGCATGTGGGCAAGACTCACCAGCCAGCACCCAGGAAAGAATTCTCTGTAGCAACTCAGATCCCACCCTATCTAGTGTTCCATCACAGACCATTGGGCCTATTTACCTGCTAATAATCAAAGATCAATTAATTGCCAAAATTAGGCTATCCCATCATACCATCCCCTCCATAAACTTATCAAGCTTAGTCTTGAAGCCAGATATGTCTTTTGCCCCCACTGCTCTCCTTGGAAGGCTGTTCCAGAACTTCACTCTAATGGTTAGAAACCTTCGTCTAATTTCAAGTCTAAACTTCCTAGTGTCCAGTTTATATCCATTTGTTCTTGTGTCCACATTGGTACTAAGCTTAAATAATTCCTCTTCCTCCCTGATATTTATCCCTCTGATATATTTATAAAGAGCAATCATATCTCCCCTCAGCCTTCTTTTGGTTAGGCTGAACAAGCCAAGCTCTTTCAGTCTCCTTTCATAAGACAGGTTTTCCATTCCTCAGATCATCCTAGAAGCCCTTCTCTGTACCTGTTCCAGTTTGAATTCATCCTTCTTAAACACTGGAGACCAGAACTGCACACAGTATTCCAGATGAGGTCTCACCAGTGCCTTGTATAACAGTACTTACACATCCTTATCTTTACTGGAAATACCTCGCCTAATGCATCCTAAAACTGTATTAGCTTTTTTCACAGCCGTATCACATTGGCAGCTCATAGTCATCCTGTGATCAACCAATACTCCAAGGTCCTTCTCCTCTGTTACTTCCAACTGATGTGTCCCCAATTCGTAACCAAAATTCTTGTTATTAATCCCTAAATGCATGACCTTGCACTTTTTCACTATTAAATTTCATCCTATTACTATTACTCCAGTTTACAAGGTCATCCAGATCTTCCTGTATGATATCCCGGTCCTTTTCTGTGTTAGCAATACCTCCCAGCTTTGTGTCATCTGCAAACTTTATTAGCACATTCCCACTTTTTGTGCCAAGGTCAGTAATAAAAAGATTAAATAAGATTGGTCCCCAAACCGATCCCTGAGGAACTCCACTAGTAACCTCTTTCCAGCCTGACAGTTCACCTTTCAGTATGACCTGTTGTAGTCTCCCCTTTAACCAGTTCCTTATCCACCTTTCAATTTTCATATTGATCCCCATCTTTTCCAATTTAACTAATAATTCCCCATGTGGAACCGTATCAAATGCCTTACTGAAATCGAGGTAAATTAGATCCACTGCGTTTCCTTTGTCTAAAAAATCTGTTATCTTCTCAAAGAAGGAGATCAGGTTGGTTTGGCATGATCTACCTTTTGTAAAACCATGTTGTATTTTGTCCCAATTATCATTGACCTCAATGTCCTTAACTACTTTCTCCTTCAAAAATTTTTCCAAGACCTTGCATACTACAGATGTTAAACTAACAGACCTATAGTTACTCGGATCACTTTTTTCCCCTTTTCTTAAAGATAGGAACTATGTTAGCAATTTTCCAGTCGTACGGTACAACTTTTGAGTTTACTGATTCATTACAAATTCTTGCTAATGGGCTTACAATTTCATGTTCCAGTTCCTTTAATATTCTTGGATGAAGATTATCTGGGCCATCCGATTTCGTCCCACTAAGCTGTTCGAGTTTGGCTTCTACCTCGGATGTGGTAATATCTACCTCCATATCCTCATTCCCATTTGTCATCCTACCATTATCCCTAAGCTCCTCATTAAAGACTGAGGCAAAGTATTTGTTTAGATATTGGGCCATGCCTAGATTATCCTTAACCTCCACTCCATCCTCAGTGTTTAGTGGTCCCACTTCTTCTTTCTTTGTTTTCTTCTTATTTATATAGCTATAGAACTTTTACTATTGGTTTTAATTCCCTTTGCAAGGTCCAACTCTACATGACTTTTGGCCTTTCTCACTTTATCCCTACACGTTCTGACCTCAATAAGGTAGCTTTCCTTGCTAATCCCTCCCATCTTCCACTCCTTGTAGGCTTTCTCCTTTTTCTTAATCACCTCTCTGAGATGTTTGCTCATCCAGCTTGGTCTACAACTCCTGCCTATGAATTTTTTCCCCTTTCTTGGGATGCAGGCTTCTGATAGTTTCTGCAACTTTGACTTGAAGTAATTCCAGGTCTCCTCTGCCTTTAGATCCACAAGTTCTTCAGTCCAATCCACTTCCCTAACTAATTTCCTTAATTCTTTAAAATTAGCCCTTTTGAAATCAAAAACCCTAGACCCAGATCTATTTTTGTTTATCCTTCCATCTAGTTTGAACTGCATTAGCTCATGATCACTCGAACCAAGGTTGTCCCCTACAACCATGTCTTCTATGAGGTCCTCACTACTCAGCAAAACCAAATCTAAAATGGCATCCCTTCTTGTTGGTTCAGCAACTACTTGGTGAAGGAATGCATCAGCTATCGCATCCAGAAAAATCTGAGCCCTATTATTATTACTAGCACTTGTTCTCCAGTCTATATCTGGGAAGTTTAAAGTCTACCATGATCACACAATTCCCATTAGTGTTTACTTCATTAAAACCATTAAAGAGGTCTCTATCCATGTCCAAATTAGATCCCGGCGGTCTGTAGCACACCCCAAGCACTATCTCAGGGGAGGCTCTAGTAGCTTTCTTTCCCAATGTGATTTTTACCCAGACAGACTCTGTCTGATCCATTTCATCACTTCTTATTTCTTTACAGTTTACCTCATCATTGATATACAATGCTACTCCACCACCTTTGTCTTTATTTTCTGTCTTTCCTAAACAGCACATAGCCTTCAAGACCTGTACTCCTGTCATGACTACTATTCCACCATGTTTCTGTTATCCCTATAATATCCGATTTCACTTCCTGCACCAGTAGCTCTAATTCCTCCATTTTGTTTCCTAGGCTTTTCGCATTAGTGTACAAAAATCTTAATTTTTGCCGTTTGGCTTCACTGACATTTACCCAATTAGGCACAGACATTCTACCACCAGTATCGCCTATTAGATTGTATCCACACTACCTTTCTTCCTTATGTCCATTCTCCTACCCACGACTGTATGGGGGTATGACTTGCTTTGTTTTCTTCCCTCTCAATGTTAAATTCTGGCGTGGAGATTACCTGGACATCTCCCAACCATCTCCCTCAAATTCCTAATTTAAAGCTCTCTTCATCAGTTGTCCCAGCCTCCATCCTAGAAGTCTATTTCCCTCCTTACTCAAGTGAAGTCCATCCCGAGAGAACAGTCCTCTGTCCATGAATGCTTCCCAGTGGCCATACATCCCAAAGCCCTGCTTATAGTGCCACTGTCTTAGCCATCTGTTGACAGCCATAATCTTGTCACACCTTTATCGCCCTTCTCTAAGAACAGGCAGAATCCCACTGAAGATCACCTGAGCCTCGATTTCCTTAAGCGTCTTCCCCAGTCTGGCATAGTCTCCCTTGATACGTTCCAGCGAGAATCTAGCCGTATCATTCATTCCCACATGAAGGACAATCAGTGGATTCTTTCCCGCTCCCATTAGGATCCTTTTCAGTCTCAGGTCCACATCCTGTATCTTAGCACCTGGCAGACAGCACACCCTTCTGTTCTCCGGATCAGCTCTAGTTACAGGCCTGTCTGTTCTTCTCAGTAAGGAGTCCCCAATCACGTAGACCTGCCTTTTCCTGGTGACAGTGTGATTCTCCAGACTATCCCCTGTTCCTTCTGGCTTCAAGTCCTCTCGATTTCTATTGTCCCTTGCAATTCTCCACAACCCATCCCGTATTCTCCTGGAGCTCATATTTGGTGTTGTCTCCATTGACTCTTCGCCTCTTCCTATAGGACTAGCTGCTCTTCTCCTCTTCCTTGCCCTCTCACCTTCAGCGACCACCTGATGTGTCCCTTCTTCATCTTCCAACTCTGCAAACCTGTTCCTGAGCTCTATTTCTCCTTCACTGGCCCGTCTTTTCCTCTGTCTGGTTCTCTTAGTCACATGCTTCCACCGTCCACTTTCCTCACCCAGCAGTCTCCCCTCAGAATTCTTTGGTCTTGCTTCCATCTGCAAGTCTGAGCTTTTCCCTTCAGCCTCCTCATGTCTTTGCTCCATCATCCGCTCGAACCCCCTTCTAAACTCGACCAGAGTTTCCACCTACATCTCCAGTCCTCGGATCTTTTCTTCCATCAGCTCTATCAGGCAGCACTTCATTCAGACAAAACTCTTTTCAGGTACCCCCTCCAGGATCATGTACATGCCACAGCTTCCACATCCAGTCATCCTCATTGTGTCTTTCACTGCTGCCTCTGTATTGGTCATAGCCTTCCCACCTAAAACCTGTTAGTCCAGGAAACACAAACCAAAGCAAACCACCACCATCTACAGCAAAACAAACCCCCAACAGGCACCAGAACACCGGCAGGACACCACCCCCTCCCTTCACTGGTCTGTCAATTCCCCTGCCTAGGTCTCTTAGTCTCCCCCCGTAAACTCCCACTGAAACTCCCCTGTTTACAACTCTGTTTGCTGGCTCCTGTGCCGCTGTTCCCTCAGTCTGCCCTGAGGTTGGTACTCTCTCTCTCTCTTGACTCATTGCAGGTAGCATAATAGACTACTTGCTCAGAATCAGGCTGTCTTGGGTTGGGTATGAGAGCTAGATCTCTTTTCCTACAGGTAAGATAAAACTGCTTTGGATTGAAGCTGTAGGCACAGAGTGGAGGTACTGGTATAGACAAGTCATCTTATACTTGCTTTGAACACTGTACACTTGGTTAAATTCTTGGTTGGTGGTGGTTGTGTGAATAAACAGCAAGCAAGTATCTACAGATCAGGTATGTTGATCAAAAAATAAATGACTAGATAAACAGAAAACAAGGAACATGGAGTATATATTGTATTCCAGGAAATCCATAGTTTCTTGGAAGAGGAAATTGCACTTCAGATTTCCACATCTTTGAAGTGTAAGGATAATGGCGATTGACAGCAGTCTGTGTATATCTGCTGAACTGAATAACTGACTGCATAGAGTTCCAGGACTACTTCTGAAAAATTGTTCTTAATGAATAGAAAAATCAGTTATGTCCTTCTCCCTTAGAATGTAAAACAAGAATACCTGTTCATACAGCAACATCTACTATCGTAGTTAATGGTCTGTTTCTTTCTGGTGGTTCTATTGTATGTGCAAGAAAAATAAATAAAAATCCATGTTTGACCCATGCTTTGAAGTAGGGGTCCAAACACCCTTCTAATTTGTCCAATATGTTTCTGCAAGAATTTGGGTGGCTATTGATTTCCCTAGATATGGAATCATAGTTGCTGTCATATCTAAAAGGAAGAGCAGAGTATATCAGTTTCTGGACCTCAGCCAAATCATGCCATGGGAAGGCATTCTGAGTGCTGATGCTTTCTTTCTGATAAACACATGAATGCTGTTAAGGCACTTTTGAGGTCTGGCAATTCTAAAGAGAAACCTAGGCCACACAGGCAACTTGTCTCTTCTTTGTGCTCGGGCTAAAACAAAAAAGAAATACACAATATTTATAATGTATTAAAAAAACCAAGATAAATACTTTTTGAATTTCATCCTTTTGCTTTACTGATGAACATGAGCTCTCCCAGAGAGAATCAGACCATGAAACTCTGGAAAGATGGCTTGCAGGTTGTATGTTTGAGACTAATGTCCTGACAGCATTATAAAGGTGTTGGAATTGCAATAGCAGCACAAGGGAAGGCCACAGTGACTACTGTTGAATTTTAATTGGGGAGACAAGCCTTTCTTATGGATCACAGTATCCAAGTGAGATTTTTAGGCATTTTTCAGAAGAGTATCACATGAGTGCAAGGGCACGCTAAGACATTGAAGAGCCTTTTTGTACCACGTCCTAAGAAATGAAAAAAGAAGCATTTACCGTATGGCAAATTTCAGATTTGGAATTTTTAGTCTTAGAGCCATAAATTCTGTACTTGTATAACTAGGCAGTTCCTAATATCAGACCTGATGGAAGTTCATTGCTAGAAAACAGTTGGTCAAACAAATGAGTTGAACTGAATGCCACTGTTAAAGCTATGGTTATTTTTTTTCATAAAAACAAAAAAATCAGATAGCATCATAGTTCTTCATTTTCTTCCATCCTGCCATACTCCATATTTTGCACCTGGGAACTGAGGTCAACACACTTCGTTTTCCAGATGGTACTTTCCATACTTGATTCAGTAATAGTCTGAATAGTAGTTTATTTTGAACCTGTCAGAACTTAAAAAACTGTCCTGAAAAGTCTTCCTAATTATACCTGAATCTGATTTGTGCACTTCACCGACGTTAACAACATTGCCTGTGAAAGCAGCTGAATTTTCTAGTTGTTGCCTCAATGAAAGTTAATATTTAAACTTAGTTGTATCCAAGTCTTTTTGGACTATTTTAGAACTTATGAAAAAAAGCTGGCAGTTTTCAAACATGGGTTGTGTCCACACTATTGAACTTTCAACAAAAAATCCCACCAGTGTAACTGTGATTAAAAACAATAGACGCCATTGGAGCCACCTTCAGTAGTGCTTTCATTGATGCAACTATTAGGGTAGGGAGCTGATGATAGAACCAGTGGGAATTTCTGCTAAAGGTCCTTAATGTAGACAAGGCCCTGGTGTCTATCATCATTCCTCATATCTAAAGTTTTATGCTCTGTTGAAGTGCTGAGTGAAGTCAGAAAAAAAGAGTCATTCAACCATTGCAAGTTTATTTAGTGCTGTTCCTTTTGAACTAAGAACAACCTGATTTCTTCCAGAACATTCCCCAAAGTAACCAAGAATACAACCTTCATGTAGCTGACATTGTTGACATCTGCAATCCTGACTAAAACACTTGAAAAAGGCAGCATCTCATTAAACTTTGAATTATTAAGAACTCTCACAACAGTGAAATTCACAACCCTCATTACAAGTGTTACTATAATTGCTTTGGCATAGAGTGCCTTGTGATGCAATAGAATTCCACCAATTGGTGAAATTTTAATTATTTGAACTTGCACTTTGTTTCGTGTTACATACCTCATGAAAACAATCCAGTCCTACCTGATGATTTTCATTGGTAGGTTCATCTGATTAAATCAAGAATGTAATGACAGATTTAAACTACTAATTTCTGCCTTCATTCATAGGTTGGACTTTGTCTTTGACTGTATTTCTATTGCTTAGAAGGTGGTGTGATTACTCTCTTTTTTTGTCTGATTTTTTTTAACAATGTATCAGTAAGAGAGCATTGAGTTCTGAAGAAGATAGTCACTAGAAAGTGTTTCACCATTTTGTGTGCTACAATATGGTGAAAACCGGTAGCAACAAAATAATCGGAACTATAAACTAATTTTACAAGTGTGTCTCAATTTCTGGAATTTGTGTAGCACTGTTATGAAGTGACCCTTTTGTTCTTCTATAAACAGGCAAAGATTATTATGGTTGGTGTGCAGTGATGTTGACAACTGATTGTTTTGGAGTCCGTGAACTCTGAACAAAGAAAGCACCATGTTTTAAAACATTTAATTATCTATTTATATAATATTAGGATATATTTTTCAAAAGTGCCTAAATGACTTAGCATCTCTGAAAATATTCACCTTAGTGACTAGAAGCTCCAGTCAGGGGTAAGGGCCCCATTGTGATAGGTAATGTGTAGATATGAAATAGACATGAAGACGAGACTTGACAAACAAGACATGAGAGGAGGGAAAGCACCATACTTACAAGTCCACCTCTCCTGCAAGTTTCTGACATGACCCAGAGTGTTTAATTTTGCTTTTTTTTTTTTTGTAAGAACATTCTTTTAATAACAATACATACAAACAAAACATTTAAGGTTCAAGCTGAATATTGAAAATATGGATTCTAAAAGTACCACCATTTTTCTTCTCCCTTTAATGGAATTGAGAACTGGGCAAAGGCTAACTCATGACTGAACTTTAGTCTTGTTGCTAAAAATCAGTAGCTGGTGATATCTAACCTTATTTAAGAGAGCCACCTCCACTGAGAACGTGCAGCCTGTTGAGCTTGTTTAGTTGTTAACTATGCCTTTATAGCAGTCATAAGATTGAGTTAGGCAGTAGGTGAGTGGATGGGATGTAAGTGAAAAGGCTCAGTGGGTAAATTAGCTCGGTACCCCAAGGTTAAGGTGTAGTGAGGAGGAATCTGGAGCATGTGAGGAGATTCTGGGGAACACAACTGCAGCAGCAAGAGAGGCAGGCGAGGTTTTGGAGCAAGAGAGAGAGGGCTTCTCCTTTCCCTTCTGATCCCTATCCCAAGGCAGGAGTCCCCACCACCTCTTCCCAGGCAAGATTTCAACTCCATCCACTTGCTACTACTTTTGTCTTGGCAGGATTCTCTTCTTTTCTCATTTCCAAGTGTTAATATGTCAGCCAAGTTACTTTTTATCAACCAGATTTGTCAACGACTGATAAAATGTTAGTTCGGGGGAAAATAGCAAACAATCTTGAGTGGTGTTAATTACATTTCTATCCTTTCCTGATTGAGTTGGGACCATACCCATTATTTTGTCGGGGGTCAACGTCAGATTGATGGACCCTATGATTACTTGTGTCCTCCTATGTTCTCTCTCTAAATATTGTCACAATATTGGCTTTCTTTCAGTCCCCTGGAATTTTCCCAATTTCCAAATATTTAATTACAATTTAGTCATTACTGGCAGATGTTGATGTTATCTATGAACCGCAGTGGCTTTCTGGTCAAAGGGCCAATACATATTTTCCAAACAATTTCTCCTGCATTAGCCTGTTAAGCCATGGAGGTGGATCTGCCATCTGGTGCCTGGGTATGCTACTCCTGCCATTTCTCATTGCAAGTGATTGTTAGGAACATCTTTCTTCCATCCCCACAGAGTACTGTGGATGTTCTCAAGAAACAAAGCTGGTGTCCTCCTTGGTTTTATTGAGATGTCTTCTGTTTCTCTTGTTGGACGCAAGCGTGATTATGACATATGAGCTTGGTACAGATGGTGCTGTGAACTTTGTAGGTTGCCAGTTAACTTTTCTCTCCTACTTGGAATGGGGTTAACTGTTAGGCATTCTTGTCATATTATTTTTTTCTGTTCTAGTTTCCTAATGTATAGTTCTTCGGTAACTACTTCAAGGTTAACTGTCTTTAGTTTGTTAAATACTGCTTCTAAGGTTTTTATCCTTGTGCCCGTAAGTCTGGTACCCTAATAAAGCATTACGAGGTGTTACAATATGCTAAATATGGATCTTTTGAATCTACCAGGTTTTTTATAATAGGGTTCAAAAAGAACTAGATAAATTCATGGATTTATATTGGATAGGTCCATCAATGGCTATTAGCCAGGATGGGCAGGGATGATGTCCCTAGCCTCTGTTTGCCAGAAGCTGGGAATGGGCGACAGAGAATAGATCATTTGATATTACCTGTTCTGTTCATTCCCTCTGGGGCACCTGGTATTGGCCACTGTCAGAAGACAGGATGCTGGGCTAGATGGACCTTTGGTCTGACCCTGTATGGCTGTTCTTAGGTTTTGTTTTTTGTTTTGTTTTTGTCAAGGCTTTACTATTCATATTGCCTTTTGTGTTAAGCCTCCAATTTATAGCACATAGTAAAGCTTGACATGTATTTTGAACTTTTATATATAAAAGAGAATTGCCAGAATGGGCCACTCTTGAACTGGGGGCCATTATTTATAACTTGCTCATTTGGAATCTTATGGCACAGAAAGCTAACAGTGCAATAATACATTGTAAATCATAAGGTATTGTGCAACAGCTCCAATTTAAAAATATGAGTAATAGTCAACTAATTAAAGGTAATCTTTTCTGTTTAATTAATCTCTGGACCAAAGGTGATCAGAAATTGCAGGGGGTTTCACTGTTTCTTTTGCATTCTACTTCCTGTATTCATTGCAGATTTCACATTTGGTATTTCACTCTGAATAGCAGGATTCCTCCCTGGCCAGAATAGGACAAGTTGGCATTTCTTGATAAACAGATGGGCATTGTGGACTATGTTTAACATTTTTTACTTCAGCCCGTGTGCTTATATAATGTCTGTTGTACAGAGTTCCATCACGTGAAGCATACCAGCTCTTGAGATATAATTCGCATGAAGATGCCTAGCCTTTCTCTGTTGGTCATTCGTTAAGAATTACTTTGTGTGTGTGTGTGTGTGTGTGTGTGTGTGTGTGTGTGTGTTGTAGATGAAAACAGAGCTTAATGTCTTTATTTTGATGTGTTTGGAGTTATAATATTAAACTTCAAAGCAGAGATCACAAATTGCTATATTTTATTTTTCAAACATTTCTTCCTATTTTACAGCTCATTTGTAGGTATAAAAGTATGATCTGAGTGAATTAAGTGCTAGTAACTGTTCTGCAGTGACTTGTGTAGGTCTGCCAACAAAAATAAACCTGGCTGTGATTAAGTATATGACAATGGTGTTAATATAGCTATAGAGGTTCATAGAGGCATGCTAAACAAGCACAATTAGAATCACACAAATGGGCTTACAATGAGGTGTGCAGGTGTTGGGTTTTATATGAATTGGAGATTATCTAACTTGTCTTGGCATACATAAATATCTCTGTATAGTATTTTTATAAAACATTCACCAAGGAGTTTTCAGGGTTTTGTTTGTTTAAAAACAAACAGAGTCGTACATCTATTGTAACCAGGGTAATTGGTTAACTGAACACAAAATTCCAAATTCTTGATCTGAAGGTGTCATGTTACACCCATAACTGAACCTTGATTATAGATTATCCATCTAAGAAAAGACCCTCAAAAATATAGCAAAGTTCCTCAATAGCCAAAACACTAAAGTTCATAACAGTATCACATTTAGAAACGAAAAAGAACCATTCTGTCCTGTAGTCCATCCTCCTGCCCATGCAAGATTGCTCACTATAGCATATAGTGCTTGGATAAGAAGAAGGGTCTTGTCAGTAAGGTATTGGACTGGGACTCAGGAGGTCTGAGTTAACTTCCTTGCTGTGCTACAGATTTGGAGCCTGTGTGGGTATGTCTATGCACAACATCTTGGAGCGAGCAGGAGCAAGCCTTCCAGCCTGGGTCAATAGACATGAGGTAGTGGGGCTCACTCTAGCACTCTAACAACAGCTGTGTAGACAGTATTTTGAAGTTGTGACTTGGGCTGGAGCTCAGGCTCGGAAACCCATTCCCCTCTCTAGGCTTCTGAGCCTGAGCTCCAGCTCAAGCAGCAACTTCAAAGTGCTGTCTGTACAGCTTTTTAGAGCACTCGTGTGAACCCCTCTGTTTGTTGACCTGGACTGGAAGGCTTGGTTCTGTTTGCTCCAAAATACTGTGTAGACACACCCAAGGCTGATGAGATGAGAGGAAAGGGGGGACAGCTGTACCAGGGCCCCAAGCTTAGGAGGCCCCCCAAACATCTAACTGGGGTGAAATGGGAGGGAATGAGGCCTCAGTGAACATGATGTACCAGGTTCTCAAATTTCTCTTAAAGGGCGTGGATGTACATAGTGTATCTTGGGGCAGACATGTAATCTCTCTGTCCCTCTGTGCTCTGTATATAAAATGGGACAATAATACTTCCTTTCTTGCATGCTTACACTGTAAACAGATGAGACAGACTAAGCTTTTCAGGGGTACGACGAGTTCAGAGACAAGCACTGCATATGCTCCAAGCACTTGGCTATAAAGGCTTTAGATGTTGGTGGGTTCCCATAAGCACTCATGCATTTAGAGTAACAGAAGAATGCTTTACTACGAGTGCCAGAAACTAAAAGCTGCAAATACACTAGGTATAATTTGCTTTTAAGTTACATTAACAATGAAGATCTAAACACTTCCAAACCTAGCCTCTATAGGGCTATAAGGATAAACAGTCCCATTTTGACCCCTCCACACCATCTTCCTACTTGCAGGCCACTGTATCCTCCTGTTGTGGTAACTGCTGGCGCCTATCCAACTGCAGGATTGTAGCCTTATAGGTATAGGTATTTGTTAGGTAACACATACGTATGTTAAGACAGGAATACAGTGAGCCTACAATATCTTAGCTAAACTAATCAAAGACTAAAAAGCCTTAGCATAAGCAGGTGACCAAGAGTAACCCTAGATCATAAGATGCCAGTTGATATTAGCTTGAGATATTTTAAGTAGGAACATCAGCAGATGTTCAACCACAAGCCATGGTAACTAACTGATGTATATGCTAATAAGCTTGAGGTAAAAGGCCTAGCAACCTATGGGAGAAGGCACCCCAAAATTTGTAGGATGAGGAAGTTCAAATAATGAAAAGGGGCCGAAACACCTGCTGACTATGCATTGGGCATAGTGGGTGTCAGCGTAACACATTATAAATGCTATATCCCAGCGTGCATGTCTTGGGAGATACAGGATGACAACCACTGGTGGTGGTGTGATGATGAGGCTGATGACTAATGCTTCAAGTCTTTTTGCAAGGGATGATGTGAGTATATGGATGCTCAGACACTCATTCTGTATTCTCTCTAGTTACCTGTCTGGGTTGGAGTGTTTTTGTAATTTTGCCATGTTGATAAAACTATATTGCAAATTCAGAAGCTTTTCCTAAGCGTGAGCATTGCAACCGTGCATGTTGGGGTCCCAACTTAATGGTAATTCTGATAACACTGGGCTTGATCTTGGAACTAGAACCTACCAAACCTCAGTGTGTTAATTTGTCAATTGAGGATCCTTAAGTAATCAATATAATTAATATGCAATCAACAGATCAGGCGTGTCTGCACAGCTCTGAGCCTTCTGCTCCCAGCTGTTTCGGCCTTTGCTCTGCAGTGAGCTACCTGGTTGTTGTCTACATTCTGCAGCTTCGGCTCCTATTCAGCAACCAGTTCTGTCCCAAGCCTAGTCCCCTCTGACCCTCAGGATATACTGACTTTCCTGTATGCTAATGATTATGGAGCCCACTGCTGGCTAAATTTGAATAGCTTAACACAGTTCCTTCCATTGGCTAGACCTTTCTCACCAGCTCAGACAGAGTGATACCCAGAAATGAGCCAGGAGCTTAGATTACAGTATTTCTGTTCCTTTCAACTTTCTAAACAAACATGTATCCGATGCACAGGGGAGCTTCTATATGGGGTGCCAGTGACTACAGACACCAGCCAGCCCTGCAGTCCAGGAATAGTTTTATATGTGCACCAATACTCTGAAGCCTGGGAGATGGAGGATGCTAGTAGTAAGCTCTGAGTTTCCCTTCAATTTAACATATTGTTTTAATATCAACTCAAAACATGTGCAGCTGGAGCACAGGATCAGGTAGGAGGAGCTCACTGCCCTGAGTACTTGCCCATCAGAGGCCCTAGGTAAGTAGTCAGGCAGCTAGCCTCTCCTGCCACTTGCACTGTGGCAGCTATTTTTAGTATGCTAGCTTGATCAGAGCTAGCGTGAGTTTGTCTCCTTGAGCTAGGAATCACACCTCCATATCGAAGGGTAGAGACACTTTTAGAGGGGCACGGCAGCGCTACACCCTGCCAACTAAATTACATGTGGTGTGGAAACAGTGAACCCAAGGACTGACCATGTGGTTTTGTGACAAAAATCCAAAATCTGGCCTTGAATGTTGTATGTTCCACTCCTGTTAAATGGGAGTTACATGCATGCATCTAAGGCCAGAATTTGGACCCAAACTTTCAAACCTCTCTCTCTCCGCGCTCTCCAACTCCTCCCCCCCGCCATGTGTTGCTTGCAAGGAAAGAAATTTTTAATTCAAAATATTCCATGTTACTGAGAAGAAGGAAATACTACTTTGGACTGCAGATTTCAAACTGAATAGATATAAGATCAATATAGTGCATATACAGTTTTTTTTTAATGGATTTGAACTATTTTATCTATGGAAGTTATTTTTGTGGAGCATAGCAATAAATTTGAGTTTCCTAGATACTATACACTTATTACTATACTATGCACTCTTTTATGTGTCTTATATAAATTATTTTTTAAAATGTATATAATATGTTAATACAAGGTAACCCCGAGAGATGACTGAATAATAGCAAATGCTAGAATGAGTGATAGCAAATTTTAGAATTGTACTGTATTTTTTTAGCAACTTCTAAAAGTAGGACCAAGTTAATGATCTTACTTTTCAGAAATCTGCTATTCCTACTGGGTGCAAGTGATGCTTCCATGAACAGATGGCTAAGAGACATAATTTTAGCACACACTTAAACTCTGAAAAATAAGAATGTACTGCCTTGTTGTCTATTAAATACATGAAAATTTACTTAATATAAATCTTTTAAAATGACAGCTGTCAAAGAATAATTGTAATAGTAATTTATTTTTAGGTATGCTTCCTCAATTATTATGCATTTCAAATCTTAACTGCCTGCCTCATGACAGCTGTTTATTCACTTGTAGTGTAACCACTGGCATGTTAAGTTCAAATTGGAATGTCATGGAGAATGCAGCTAATATATTTAGTTCCTATCACCAGACAGCACAAGGCACCAGTGCGTCTCGCTCTCAGAGGAGAGGCCAGCCACTTTCATTGCACTGTTCTCCTTCAGTTAATATTTGTTATTAGGGGAAGTTTTAGTTCACAGCATTATCCTGAGTTTTACTGTTACCTAAGGTGATTTAAGTAAAATAGGTAGCCCTTGAAAGAATGAGTTGTTTCAGGAAAATAATTATTCCTAAATAAGCAATAGAGAGAATACTCACAAGATTGATTTTGTTTTTAAATATGCACAGTCTTTGTATATATTTACATAGTGAATTGTAGCAAGAAGGGATGCAGGAGGGTTCTAGGACCAAATGATCAGAAACAAGCCATTGTAAAATCAATTATAGAAAGGGGGAACTTTCCCTAGAGGGTAGTGCAAGGCTTCTCCATATTTCTAGAAAATGTGCAGCTGTCAGGCTTTCTTTTATTGCCCTGGCAAAATGCTGTGTCAGGCATTGTGGAGAAGTTCTGCAATGCATTTAGAAAATTAATAGTTTCCTTACATCAGAGGTGTAAAATAAAAATACATACAATTGTGTAGGTAGTATATTGATGTTTATATTGAATGTTATTTCTTTCAGTGTATAGTAATGTTCAATAATACTTAAATGAAGAAGAAACATAAAGATGTACTTTAACGGTCTTTCAAACAAACAAGTGTTCATGGGGTCAGGCCAATATTAGCAATGTCTACCTTACTAAAATAAGTAATGCACTCTCGAGACCAGTTGTCATTCAGTCACAGTGAATTCCAGTTGCAGAGCAAATTACTGCAGTACTTCCATACAGGGAAAATTTCGTACTGCCAAATTCATTTCTGTCACTTGGTTCCATTGGTGCACGTTGATAGATTGAGTAAGGTGTTGGGCAGGCAAAGTGACAGCCATAGAAATGTCTTAGTTTCAAGCTCCACCCTTTCCTGTGAGGCCTTGCAGAGCTTTAATTTTAACATAATTAGTGCTCACATCAACAGCTTGAACAATCCAGAATTTACAGTGTTGGTGATTTCTTTCTGTGACTCAGTAGCTATCGCTGCAGATTGACAGGCCCGGCAGTCTTGGGAAACCTAGCAGGAAAGATGTGTCCTGTCAGAAAAGTTGACTTCCCCCAGAGAAAAAACATTGTGAAGAGATCTGTATTGTTACCCCTTTTGACTCAAGGAGTTAGCCAGTATTTGGGGTCTTGTGTTTTTTTCCCATGAGGAGGAGAAGCTGGTGAAGGAGTCAGGTATTTCTTGGATACAATCCAGTTCAAACAGCAGAAGATAGTTTCTTTGCCCACTGTTCCAAGCCTCTTTAAACCAGCACTTTACCCCAGAAGTGCTCTCTAGGCTTTTCTTAAGGCCATGCTGCCAGTGCTTTGTTTTAGTTTTCTCTTTGGTTTTCTGCTGCTCCTCCTCCCATCCACTGTACCTCTCCACAGCCTCCCTGTGTTTGAATTTGGCCCACAGTGAAACTCCTCCACCTCATTGCACCGATTCCAGATCAGCCTTGCATGGGGCCTGTGTTTCATGTGATGGCTCCTATTGTTGCAGCTATCTAATTCCATTAAGGACATGTTACACCCACTGGCTTCAAGGACATTTCTCCAACTCCCAGTGTAACAATACGCTAAAATGAAAAACAAGGGAGTCTAGCCCATAGCGCAAGTGGCTAAGGAACATGACTTAGGGGACCCGTTGGCTGAAGAAAGCACATGCAGTCTGTAATGCTTTGAAAAAGTGTGGTGGGAACTTCAGGAGGTAACTGTCAGCACAGTACCTTTAGCTACGGAGTCTCCCATTTCAGCTCAGAATCTGCAAAAACCTGAATAGATTGGTCATATTCTTCTGACAGGAATTGATTGAAACATCGCACAAGGTGTATATAGCTCCTCAGCATTTCACTATGAAAGGAGTGGAGCTTAGGGCTGTTGTTTTCTGCTCCGCGCAAGGCAGAGATATCAACATCTCTTCTTTCTCCTGATGGCTGTATTGATTCTAACTGAGGATGCACAGAAATTGCAAAATTATTAAGAGTTGCTCCTGAAGACTCCTCTCATAAATCCAATGGATCCTTCTTCACTCCTACTGTTGGCTTCAGCACAAGTGTTGTAACAGCAATGATGACCTAAATCCATCCAACCTTATAATCAGGAGTCTTGTAGAGCTGTGAGCAACAGCAACAATGTAAATTCTAGGATGTTGGTGAGGGGCATTGTCAGGGAGGGATGTGGTGTTCCCCCATTGCTGATAACATTGGGTTCCCTGATGAGCAATAGTCACATCTCTGCACTGACTTGTGACAAACATTGCTCCTGGGGTCTCTTCGGGCTTGTCTTCACTATGGGGGTGAGTCGACCTAAGTTACGCTACTCTAGCTATGTGAATAATGTAGCTGGAGGCAACATAGCTTAGGTCGACTTACCCTGGTGTTTTCATGGCCCTGAGTCGACGGGACATGCTCTTCAGTCGACTACCCTTACTCTTCTCGGAGAGCTGGAATACCGGGGTTGACTGGAGAGCTCTCTGCCATCAATTTAGCGGGACTTCACTAGACCCGCGGCATCGATTGCAGCAGCATTGATCTCTCCGGTAGTGGAGACCAGCCCTTTGTTAGTGCCAATTAGTTACATTCTCTTATAGCTCTCTTATTTCAGAGACTTCCTCATACTCCTGTATCATCAGAGACCTCAAGGTTTAGTATCATTTGAAGGCAGGATGTCATTTCAGAAACTACTCATTATGCTAGTTACAAATGCGATTTGGGTTCTTCTCATTTACTTCATGGATTTTTCACAAATTTGGACCAGTACAAAATTCTGCACTGACAGCAAGAGGCTTAGATCATTTTCAAACCAAATTCTAGAAAGGTAATAATTAGGGCTATCAATCATGGTTAATGCATGCAATTAACGCAAAACAAATGAACTAGTTTTAAAAAATAGTTGTGATTAGTCCCAGTTTTAATGGCACTGTTAAACAATAATAGAATGCCAATTTAAATTTATTATAAATATTTTTGGATATTTTCTACATTTTTCAAATATATGGATTTCAATTGCAACACAGAATACAAAGAGTACAGTGATCACTTTATATTTTTTATTTCAAATATTTGCACTGTAAAAAGATAAATAAAAGAAATAGTATTTTTCAGTTCACCTCGTACAAGTACTGTAGTGCAATCTCTTTATTGTGAAAGTGTAAGTTACAAATTTAGAATTTTTTTTAACATAGTTTTGTTTTTGAGTGCAACTATGTAAAACTTTAGAGCCTACACGTTGAAGCGTGAAGGGGCATATGAATGCTTATCATATCTGGCACATAAATACCTTGAATGCTGGCTACAACAGTGCCATGTGAATACTTGTCCTTACTTTCAGATGACATTGTAAATAAGAAGCAGGCAGCATTATCTCCTGTAATTGGAAACACATTTGTTTTTCATAGTGATTGGCTGAACAAGAAGTAGGACTGAGTGGACTTGTATGAGGTGAATTGAAAAATATGATTTCTTTTGTTTTTTTTACAGTGCAAATATTTGTAGTAAAAATAATATAAACTGAGCACTGCACACTTTGTATTCTGTGTTGTATTTGAAAATTAGAAAACATCAAAAAATACTTAGAATACCAATTTAAATTTATTATATTATTGTTTAACAGTGTGATTAAAATTGTGATTAATCATGACTTTTTTTAATCTCGTGATTAATTGCATTTTTTTTAATCGTTTGACAGCCCTATTAGTAATGGAAGGTGACCTGCTAAGAAGCCTCTCTCTTTTTTTTCTTCAAAACATATATTAGAGTTTAAAGTTTTGCTCCACAAGAAAAATTGTATATACTTGTCACTAAGCTATTTAATCCATTTACAGATAAAGGAAGCTTAACAGCAGGACATGTGCTATCAATTTGTTTTTAATTTTGTTAACTGATGCCTTGCTGTCGCCTAGTGTGACATTAATGTTCATAATTTCTTTGATACGGAACTTATTATTTTAAACAGGTTTGTAATGTCAAATAGCTTTTAGATCTTTGGAGTATTAACTGAAATCTAAATGATACCTGTTCTGTTGACATTGCAGGCAAATCAGACTTGGATAACTTTCTTAGCTATAAACCTGATACTGCATCCATTAGGGCACGTACTCTTGTGTAGAGCCAGGATATTAAGCTCAACATCTTTACAGAAAAGAAAGAGGACCTCATGTGATTTTTAACTTGCTCTTGGAGGCACAAGAATTTGTAAGCCTTACAGTTTAAATGAGTTGTTCAGACTCTCTAATCTTTATCTCCTTCAATTTTAGAGGCAAGTAAGTGTGGTTTAGTTTGAATTGGCCAGGACCATATGTGGATGAGGGACTTGATGACAAAAACAGAAAATAGCAGTATTTGTTTTCAGTTACTGCTACTCCGTTATTGTATTAAGAGAAACAAAGGTACTTTGTAATTATTAGTCATTCAGTTTTTGAATTATGATCATTCCCAAAGTTCAAATGTACTCTTTTTTTTTTATGCTTAATCTTTTAATGCTTGTTTACAACTTGATTCTGGAAATGCTTCCTATCTGGGTGTCTTGCTAGCTATTATAAGTGGCTGCACTGAAGTAAGTGCTACATCTGGTAGTAAGTGTTTGCAATGCAAGGGACCTGATCCTGCAATGCGAGGAGAGGAAGGAGGAAACACCTACAAGTTACAGTTTTAATAAGGAGTCAGAATCTGCTGTGTATTAGCACAAATACAGATTTACTAGCATTGATACATTTAATTTGACAGTAAAGTAATTGAATAGCTTTATGAAGTGTAAAATCAGAACCATTGTAGAAACCAGAATCAGAATTGATTCAGGGGTCCCCAGTGCAGGTGAAAATGGAGAGGAAGGGGGATGAGGGGGTACAATTTATAGTTATGCCTCTTATGAGGCTGAGCTGCATTAGTGAGGGGCAGAAGATGCATCAGCCAAGCAGGGATTCTTGGAGGCAGGATGATTTTTGTTGAAGTATATTGCCTCCTGGCTGCTGGGAGAGCACATTTCTACAACTGTGTTACCATTGTAGCTAGCACTTCCCCAAACCTGTAGTGCAGTCATGATTATAGAAGTACACAAAGTCATGGGAGGCCTACTTGGGCCTTCTTCCTCTTCTGTACCCATCTAATTCTAAATGGTTTGGATCTGGGTATTTGTTGTTTTTTTTAGTATTTTGGAACAATTATGGATACAGTAAAACCTGCCTTAGCGACCACCCCTGAAGAGACACCACCTGTCATGAGTGACTACTTGCAGAGACCATAGAACCCTTTTCCCTATAATTTAAGTGTGAAGAGAGAGCATGTGTCATCACTGACAACATTTTCTTATCCCTTCAGTGGTGGGCACCCAGCCAGCGGCCACCACTCTTCAGCCACCCAGCTCTGAAGACAGAGCAGAGAGTGGCATTGTCTGGTTGGGCACCCAGCTCTGAAGGCAGCGATGCCACCAGCGTAGAAGTAAAGAAGGCAATACCCTTTTGAAGACAGGTTTCAGAGTGGTAGCTGTGTTAGTCTCTATCAGCAAAAACAACGAGGAGTCCTTGTGGTACCTTAGAGACAAACAAATTTATTTGGGCATAAGCTTTCGTGGGCTAGAACCCACTTCATCAGATGCATGGAGGAGCAGGTATAAATACACGAAAGGAGGGGGTTGCTTTACCAAGTGTGAGGTCAGTCTAATGAGATAAATCACTTAACAGCAGAATACCAAGGGAAGAAAAATAACTTTTGAAGTGGCAAGAGAGTGGCCTATTACAGACAGTTGACAAGAAGGTGTGAGTAACAGTAGGGAGAAATTAGTATTGGGGAAAGTAAGTTTAGGTTTTGTAATGACCCAACCACTCCCAGACTTTATTCAGGCCTAATCTGATGGTATCCAGTTTGCTAATTAATTAATTAATTTTGAAGAGAGACCACCTCTTACAAACAACCACTTTTGCTAACTCCCATGAGTGGTCGCTCTTGGCAGGTGTTACCTTAGTTGCTTTTGTTCAAAGACTTTAAAAAATTGCAATAAATGAACAGACATTTGGCTAGAAATGGACAATATTTAAAGCTGGATGAATGCCTTGGTTCAAGTGAAAGAACAAATTAGGCAATAGCTGCTAGTATCGTTTGTGGATATAAAGCTAAGCTTCAGACAGAATAAAGGAATATTATGAAAATGTTCCTCTTACAGAAGAAAACAAAGTAGTTATTAAATTTTGAATGAACATTCATTTCCATTAATGCTTATTATATAATCAGCGGTCTTGATTTCTAGGGAATAATGGTGGCCTCTTTACAGAATTGCATGGCTCTTGGGAGAAGTTTATACTTTAGAAGCTTTTCCAAGCACATGGCCAGTAATTTTATATCAATTTGTTTAACTGATATTGTTTATGGCAAAGCAGTAAACAGCTTTTGTGGCAATTTTAAAAGCTGAAACAAAGCTGAAAGATTTGATAACCTCAAAAATTATTTAATGCAACTAATCTCTAATGCTGTGACTGTTGTTCCCATTATATGAAAACACAAAACAAATTCAACAGACCACAATGCTGTTTTTCCCCTTGCTTCTTGAGTTTGGAAATTGTCATTGCTTTGAGATTTTTCCACTGATGTCATTTTGGGGACCACTATATAACTAGTAAACCATGATAATTAATTGGGTAAATGCATTTGTATACAGATGGTAAGGCACCTTCCTACTAATTGTTGGTGCACACTTGTACATGCATATTTTAAGGCAAACTCAGATGAGGAATAAATGATGGAGTTTGTGGCTGAAACATGAGGAACCCATTGTTGAAGGCAGTGACTTGCATACAAAAAGGTTATGACTGCCTTTGCCTTTTTCCAGCCAATCTGGATTCATAACTGAAAACCCAGAATATCGCAATTTATTTTGTAATAGCCATTTAGATTTCAAGAATGATTACCAAAGACTAGTTTTAACATTGGAGTCCCTCACATATCCAGTCAGTTTTCATGCAAGCAAACTGTTATGAGTCTGCTCATACTGCCCCAGTGACCTTCATCTTGACCCCTTCCCAGGAGCTGAAGGTGAATCAGACCCCATGCTAACTGAGTTGTCGGGGTGTCTCTGCAATACAGAATTTCAGTTGTATTAAATTACGAAATCCTAGTTTTATAGTGTGGACTGCGTTCTTATACACTGAAGTACCACTGTGGTAGCTTCTATTTTTTTTAAATGTGGGAATGGGATTTAGATTTAAGGGTTAATAACTCCACAGGGCCAGCTCCAGCATTTCTGCCACCCCAAGCAAAAAAAAAAAAAAAAAAAAGCCGCGATCAGCGGCGGCAGTTCAGTGGCAGGTCCTTCGCTCCTAGAGGGAGTGAGGGACCTGCCGCCCCTGAACTGCCGCAGGTGCCACCCCTCTCCCTTGGCCGCCCCAAGCACCTGCTTGTTAAGCTGGTGCCTGGAGCCGGCCCTGTCTCTCCATAATCCTTTGGCATGAGAATTTTCAAACATCATTTAGAGTTGTCCCAGTACTAAAAGCTCCATTCAGCAGTTTTTAAAAGATTGGTTTTTAGGCCTGTATGATCTTTATATTTTTAAACTTTGAGACATCCTTTCATCTAAACAGGGAATTTCTCAACATTCATTAGTCAGACTTAGTAAATTATTCAAAAGGTGGAAGAGGAGTTCTTCAGTAAGACAGCATTGCTCTGATTTTTAACAAATGTATTCACAAGTTCAAGTGTAAATACCATGGTGATATGCATGCAGATTGTAAGCTCCTCATGCTGATGACTCTTATCTCTCTGTAAAACACCAAACATGTTCATAAAATATATAAATGATAAATAACTGGTTAAATTTATTTGGAAACCACTAGTGAGGCACCTCACTAATAAATGTGGGTGCATCCTGACATCAAACCTGTGACATCAGGTTTCCATAATTTAAAGAAATTTTCTATAATGGACTACATTTACTTATCCTAGTCAGAGTATACAAATATTTGTACTCAGTCTTTCACTCAGCCCCTTTCTTGTTTTATTTGTTTGGGTTGTATTCTTTCAAAACCCCAAAGAGCAACTTTACCGGTCATGACTCAGTGAGGAAGGTGTGGTTCAAATTCAAAGTGCCCCAATGATGCGTGTGTGTGGGCGGGGGACGAAAGTCACTTAATTTTTCTAGGTATTTGACTTTTTAAAAAATTACTGAGAAAATTCTGTTAGTGTACAGACTTATTTTTAAGGTGTAGCTGTATTTCTGAAACATGACTAGTTTGATAGTAAGACTAGTTATTTGTCATGCCGTGATGATTTGCCATGTATTCCAAGTCTTTGGCAACTATTTTTTAAAAGTCATGGTTTCTCAATAGTCTTCTGCAGAGCACCTTTTAGCATTCAGTTAAAAAAAAAAACCCAACCCTGTTTCTAGCCGTTATGGTATGAAGATAAGCTTCCCAACATGAACCAAGTGTAGCCAATGAATTGCTGGCTTACTGCAGTAAGTCCTACCAGCAAATAGTGCTTCTGCAGGCCTTTCCTTTGATATTTATGTATTATCGTTATTATTAGTATTTATTGTTTGTATTGCCATAGTGCCTAGCACCCTAGTCATGGACCAGGGCCTCATTGTGCTAGGTGTCATACAAGAGATGTGTTTAGAGATGACTGGAGATGTATAAACAATGTAATTAGCAATGTATAACTACATTGTCATGAATAGTGTGGGTGAAATCATGCACATGCTGAAGTCAATGGGAGTTTTACCATTGACTTCAAAGAGGCCAGGATTTCACCTTTATGTGCATTGTGTATTTTCCTATTTTAAATAATTTAGTATGTCAGATTTGTGCTGGTATAAATTGTCATAGTTCCATTGTAGAGTTATGCCAGTTTACACCAGCTGAGGAGCTGGCCTAATCCATTTTAAAGTATTTTTTAAAATAAAAATACTTTGTATAATTATTGTAAAAATGTGTATTTTAATTTTTGTCATAGCAAAAAAGGTAGAAGTCACAACTTAAGTTGAAAAAAATGCTGTCTGTGCTATTTGACTTTGAAGTGTTAGCTTCAATGTCTATTTTAGAAAAAGCTCATAGAATACTTTTGCAAAGACCCCTACATCTCCTCCAGTTATTTCCTTAGATCCAGAATATTTAATTGCCTTAATTCATAAGGACAAAGATAAGCTGTCTAGAACCACCTTTTATGTAGGGTATCCTGCTGAAAAGATTTCACTGTTCCCTGATTTCATCACTGAAGTTCAGAAATACAACTTTATAGCAGTAAACAAACAAAAAAACTGAGAGAAAAATAACATATTCAGTGATACTCATCCCAACATGTTTAGGATTCAGTATTAGTGAGAAGGATGTGGGGCTAATCTGTAATAATTTATGAATATTATATGTTCTGTCTGTTTGACTTTTGTAAGGGAGGTACAGTATGAATAAAAGCAGTTTATTTAAGCAAGGGTTGGCTGTACCTATGCAGGAAAGAGGACAGTAGCTTCAGATAACCCACACATGAGGGACAGTACTAGACCCATTAGTTTTGATGTCCTACCTCCGACCCCCTGTCCAGTTCAATGGACCAGTTTGTCAAAGAGGGGTCCCAGTTTGTAGACACAGGAGAACAAAAAAAAACTAGGAACCTGAGACAACATGCTTCTGGAGTGATAAAAGTGACCTTCTTGAAGGAGAGGAAAAATGGTTTTTGAGAGCTCTTGATGAGAAGTGGTTCTCACTAGGGTTACCATATTTTGTGCCTCCAAATGGAGGACACTCCCCGGGGCCCCGGCCCCGCCCCCAGCCCCGCCTACGCCCCGCCCCAACTCCGCCCCCTCCCAAAGTCTCCGCCCCCTCCCCTGCTTCCCGCGAACATTTAATTCGCGGGAAGCCTGAAGCAGGTAAGGGGGGGGGGGAGGAGGCGCGGCCCAGGCTGGCCCCCGGCGGCTCCAGCCTGGGTCGCCTCGGGCCCTGGGGTGCCGGCCCCGACCGACCACCCCCCGCGGGCCCGGCTCCCGGCCCGGTGCACCCCCCGGCTCACTCCCCGACCCCGGCTCCCGACCCCGGCCCCCGGCTCACTCCCGGACCCCGGCTCACTCCCCGACCCCGGCTCCCGG